>NC_136017.1:24664246-24785869 GCF_048128805.1 Centroberyx gerrardi | reverse complement strand
AGTCATGTAAAACTACACTGTAGTCAGCCCAGCCAATCAGCAGCCATGTAACACTCAAATGTAGTCAGGTTAGTAAATTAGAAGTCATGTAATACCTGCCTGTAGTCAGCTCAGCCAATCAGCAGTCATGTAAAACTACACTGAAGTCAGCTCTTCCAATCAGAAGTCATGTAACACTCAAATATAGTCAGCTCAGCCAATCAGCAATCTTGTAACACTAGCCTGTCATCAGCACAGCCAATCAGCAGCAATCTAACACTCGCCTGTCCTCAGCTCAGCCAATCAGAAGTCATATAACACTAGCCTGTATTGAGTTCAACCAATCAGCAGCCATGTAACACTAGCCTGTAGTCAGCTCAGCCAATCATAAGTCATGTAACACTAGACTGTATTAAGGTCAGCCAATCAGCAGCCATGTAACACTCAAATGTAGTCAGCTCAGCCAACCAGAAGTCATGTAACACTCAAATATAGTCAGCTCAGCCAATCAGCAATCTTGTCACACTAGCCTGTCATTAGCACAGCCAATCAGCAGTAATGTAACACTCGCCTGTCCTCCGCTCAGCCAATCAGAAGTCAGGTAACACTAGCCTGTAGTCAGCTCATCCAAACAGAAGTCCTGTAACACAAGAATGTAATCAGCTCAGCCAATCAGCAGCCATGTAACACTCAAATTTCAAATTCCATATGAAATGCTCAAGATTAACAAAGGGTATACCCCCGAAACGCCCTCAGTGATATCTTTTGACCATGCCACTAATCTGGTCACACTGTCTGGCCTACCAACTTTCATTAATCAAATTTAAAAAACAGTGGTCCCTAGATACCACACCAATTAAGTGAGAAACAAAACTCAACTAAGCCGACCAACAAAAGCCAGCCCTTGATTGCTGTGACCTCTGGAGATGCCCAAAAGGTAGCTTGCCAGAAAGTGAGAGATGGAGATTATTCTTTCTTTAGTTTACGTTAGCTACCACCTATGCGTTTAATTCAAATTTGAATGTTAACATTAGCTAGCAATATTAACATAGAAATTAAACATTGAAGTTTGGCTAAAATTAGTTGACTGTTAAATTGACTTATACGTGGCATATTTAGTCAATTTAACAGTCAACTAATTTAGCTAAACCATTTTTGTTTCTCACCTTTTCAAATATTCAACGAGGTCTCCACAGCTTCGGGAGATGGCGGTTGAAGAGGAGATGACTGGGCGGAGTCTAGGTTTTGCATAAAGTTAATGTCAGTTAGTTACAGTTGTCAACACTGTTATTCTAACACATTTTTGGACATCATCAAGTTTTGCTTTAAGCAGCATGCTCCCTGCAGAGAGTATCAGCACATAATTTCTCATAGTTAAAAGTTCATATGCTCATTATTACAATAAACAAAAACAAAAATATATGTATAACAATCTCATGCATTTCAACAGAAGCAGCCCTGCAGCAAGGCCAACTTTTATGAGGTGAATCATGTTCAATTTATTTGAGTATAAGAAAAGGTGTTGTTTCAAGCCACCAAACAGCTGACAAATGATCAGCTATTTTGCAGAAATGGCCAGCAAGGTTTAATTCTACTTATGTTTAATCATGTCATCTTGCTGAAGGTGCCAACCGGCACATGAAATCACTTTACAAATCACGTTTCTCTACCTGGGTCCACTACCAGCAATGTAAGAGGCAAACTGGCTCCTATCTAGACTCAAAACACACGTTAAGATATTTAAAAAGATTAAGTTAATTAGCACTGGTGAGCCACTTAGCATGGTGTCTCCTAATCATCACTGAACACCCGGGAGGTTGTCAGACATCAGAAACAGAACAGAGTTTGTCAATAATTGTTTATGCAATGCATCTTGCTTGTTCTTTTATATGAATTTTATCTTTTTATCTGTCTCTTATCTGCCTTTTATTGGTGTAAAGCACTTTGAGCTGCATGTTGTGTATGAAAGGTACTATACAAATAAAGGTTATTATTAGTGTGCTTGCTTCAGCAAGCAAACTATTGTTATTCTCCTTACTTATTATTAGTGTGCTTGCTTCAGCAAGCAAATTATTGTTATCCATCTTACTTATTAGTGTGCTTGCTTCAGCAAGCAAACTATTTAGTGTGCTTGCTTCAGCAAGCAAACTATTGTTATCCGTCTTACTTATTATTATTTTTCAATATCTTCAACTTCTTTTTATTCTTCCGGACACTTTTTTAAACTTTAATGCGGCTTGAACCGTTTGAGCTATCGATGCGGTTCCAACTCTCAAACGTTCAGCATGTTCGGGAATAGCGTGCTATTACTTTTCTAAGCGTTCCGATGTTTAGTTTTTCCGCTATTTACGTTTAAACGGGAATTTTTTCCCAATAGAAATGAATGGTGGAATGTTCAGCTTGCTAGAGTGTGTGATGTCATCCCCACTCTAGCTACTCTTCAGACTTCAGATGCTGTGATTTTTAACTAAATATTCAAATTTCTTAAACTGTCATGACTCCCACAATTTTCACACTATATACACGTTACACTAGGGTAATACGGTAATACGGTATCCCGGGGTATTTGAAAATAGCAACGGTGTCCGTTTCATTACCGTCATAAAAAAATTTCTGGCAGAAGAAGAGGAGAGAGATGCCCAACCTGCACCCCCGAAAAAAAAGATAACTTTGGGCAGTCTCTTGCAAAAAAAAGCTGATGCGGCGGGCGCGGCAGGTCCCGTCGGACTCGGCACCATAGAGGAGCAAGCAGAATCAGAGATGAATGCCTATTGTCGCGAGCCTGTGATTCACGGAGACGAAGATCCCCTTCTCTGGTGGAAGTCAAATGGAACCAGCCGCTTTCTGCTGATGTCGAGGGTGGCCCGAAAGTACTTGTGCGCGTGTGCCACAAGCTCACCATCAGAGCGGGTGTTCAGCACCGCAGGCAAAGTTGTAAGTCCGTTACGTGCCCTGCTCAAGCTGGAAAAAGTAAATACCGTATTTCCTCTAATAGTGGCCTGTAGTGAATTAAAAGCCGGGTCTCCGATAATGGCCGGGGCTGTGGTCGACACGAACAAATAAAGGCCGGCCTCAAATACAGGCCGGGGGAAAAAACTAGGTCAAAACCTAGTACACGGCTGGACTGTGTCCGTCTCCTCTCTCCGCCGCTGCCTCTCCACCGCGCCCACGGCCCGCATTGATCCTCCCGATCCAAGCCCCGGACCCCCGCCGAAATCTCGGCCGGATCACCGGGAACACATCGGTGCCCAGGTTCAGTTAGCTTCAGTTAGCTTCAGCTTACATGCAAACAACGGTGGATACTGGTAAACTCCTGGTGCCTGTTTGTAACTGTAGTTTGCAGTAACGTACAAGTGCCACAAGACGGCTCGGCCGGCGGAAGTCTCTGGAGCATGCCGTCGTCGATTACCGTAATTATCGTAATGCATTGCAGTAACAAAAAAACGTCTACCTAACGTACCGTAACAGAAGCAGATCAGAAAACAAGGAGGCTTCGTACTAAAATAGGAGCAAATATACTTATCAAACAGAGGGAATTAGAAATAAAGATAGATGACATGTTGTTAATTTTGTACATGTTTTGTTGTTATTGTTTCAATATTCTGTTGTAAATATGCAACGTTTGCTATTCCGTTTCTGATGTTGTTCAGAGAATAAAACTGGAACATGTATCACATTTTTGTCGTGTGAAAATCACAGTTGAAGTGCACTGCAGCCACCTTGTGGCAGGAAACGGTATAGCAGCGACTACATAAATTCATCATTTGGAATTGGCGGCTCCCTCCAAGCCATACAATGTGATTTTTTATCAGATGGTAATACCGTATACCGCGGGAAAATTTGGGGAAGGTTTAACGGTGTCAAAAATTGGATACCGCCCAACCCTACGTTACACATCAAACTGTTCAGCTACTCCTTCTGCCACTCACAATGTAAATATCTAAGTCATAGTGTTTAGACTTTTTCAGCTATGATGGTTTGTTCAACACTAGTGCAAAACTGTGTTTTACGGCCCCTATCTAACTTTTAAACAGCTTTGTCATTTCCACATTCTTAAACTGTCACTATTCCCACAATTTTCATACTACATACATATATTTTAAAGCAAACTGTTCAGCTACTCCTTCTGTCACTCACAATGTAAATATCTAAGTAATAGCACTTGTAGTTTTTGAGCTGTGATGGTTTGTTCAACACTAGTGCTTTACAGTAATTTTGCCTACTTTAAACAGCTTTTTCTTCTTGCACATTCAGTATTTAAACTGATGTAGTTTCCACTATTTTCACATTACATACATATATTATATATCACACTGTTCAGCTACTTCTTCTGTCACTGACAATGTAAATATCTAAGTGGTAGCATTTGTAGTTTTTGAGCTATGATGGTTTGTTCAACACTAGTGCTGTTCAGTTTTTGGCTCCTATGAGCAGATTTTTTCTGCTTACACATATTTGAACTATCACAATGTCCACAACTTTAAGACTACATGCATATATTACACATTAAAATGTTCAGCCAGTCCTACTCTTTCTCACAATGTAAATATCTAAGTGCTGGGATTTGTAGTTTTTCAGTTAGGTACGTTTGGTCAGCATTAGTGCTCCAATTCAACTTTTTCACTTCATTTTACTACAATTCAACTTCTTCAACTTTCTTTCAACTGTAATCAACTTACTACTATTTCTAATGCTGCTGCTACTACTGCTACTGCAGCTACTACTACTACTACTACTACTTCTAATACTGCTACTACTGCTACTTCTACTACTACTGCTACTACTACTACCTCTAATACTACTACTACTACTGCTAAAACTACTACTGCTAATAGTACTACTACTGCTACTTCTACTACTACTACTACTTCTAATACTACTACTACTTCTAATACTGCTACTATTACTACTGCTACTACTTCTAATACTACTACTACTTCTAATACTGCTACTATTACTACTGCTACTACTTCTAATGCTGCTACTATTACTACTGCTACTACTTCTAATACTACTACTATTACTACTGCTACTACTTCTAATACTACTACTACTTCTAATACTGCTACTATTACTACTGCTACTACTTCTAATACTACTACTACTTCTAATACTGTTACTACTACTGCTACTACTGCTACTAGTATTACTACTACTGTTACTACTACTACTATTTCTAATGCTGCTACTACTACTGCCACTACTACTGCTACTGCAGCTACTACTACTGCTACTACTACTACGTCTAATACTGCTACCTCTAATACTACTACTACTACTGCTACTGCTATCACTACTACTGCTACTACTACTACTACTTCTACTACTTCTCTCCTAATGCAGCTCTCCTAATGCTGCTGTCTGCACTTCTCCACTTTCATACACACGTAGGGGGCCACACACACACACACACACACACACACACACGTATTGGATTTGATGAATAAATAAAAATAAATCTGTTTAAATCTATATTTTAAGGTTTAAACTTTATGGCTTTTATTTTGAAGGCTGAAAGCCTAAACCGGAAGTTGTATTCATTGATATTCTGGTGAGCTTAACGCATGTAGCGTCTGTGTGCATCGAGTGGCTTTGACAAGCTGGAAGTCTCCCATTTCCCAGTTCACCTGAACGCACCACGTGTAAAAGCTGCCTGTGACGGTTAGAAAAATATCATTTGTGTTTTGGTAAGAGAAGGTGAGGGCAACGTCGCTTTATCGGCCAACTTAACGGTCATTTTACCGCTATGTTGGTCCAATGTAGGCTGAGACATTGTTTCTGTTTTTAAAATGTCATTAGATTTAACATTACTTGCTAACTGAGACAAGCGACAGCTTTCAGACATTAATGTTAGGTTGGTAGCGTTGAAGACTGCTTTGAAAACGTCAACTGCCCAGTGTTAACGTTAGCCTGCTTAGCTAGCAAGAGACTGACATTACTCTTTATGTAACGTTAACGTTAATAATGTTAGTTAGCATTGTTGACAAGTTATTTCCAGTCGACAACCAAGGTTGACCACTTCACTAGCTAACCGGGCTAACGTTAATGTGGCTATCTTATCGGTCATAGCTAGAAATTGCATTAGTTTGAAAAAACAGATGTAAAAATAGCGGCCAATTAAAGCTACAACATAGTAACCTGGCCAAAATTTTTTTAGATAAACCGGGTGGTGTTTTTTCATTGTCACTGAGATGATACAGATAAAGATATTTGAGACTAGTTAAACGTAAGAGAAGACTAGCCTGTATTTGTGATCTGACAGCTCTGGGGTGTGTGTAAATGTCTCATTGCTCTTGTATTTGCCCTGTATTTACAGATTGCCCTTGCTGAGACTCCTGCTTTGTGGGTGAGGATGTGTTCATGTGTGTTTTAAAGTAGCTCCAATCAAGTGAACAGAAACATTCGCTACTTTTTACCTTCAACATGAAATACTTGTGGTTACAGTGCAGTACCCAAATATATGCTTCGAATAAATGGGGATTTCATCACCTATAGTCTCACTGCAATAGTTTGTATATTGTAATGTAGTATTTTGATATGTCATGTGTTTTGATGGTGGTTTTTACTATGACAATTGTACTTTTTTTCTGAATTACTTAGGTGTTTTTTGTGACTGCTTAGTGGTAAATTCATGAACTAATCAATAACCTCTTAGCATATGTCTATCACTTTACAAGGGATTTACATTGCCTTGTAAATCCCTTGCAATACCATTTAAAACAGGGCAAAAATCTATGCCTGCATACATGTTCGTATTTCATCCCCTCAATTTTCTTTGCAATGCAGTTGTGGTGGTTATATCTTCCAGCACACTGCTTTCTTATGTGTAAATATTTGAGTGATAGGATTTGTAGTTTTTGAGTTATGAATGTTCATGCTTTACAGTAATTTTGCCTCTTTTCAACAGCTTTGTCTTCTGACAGCTCTGGGGTGTGTCAATGTCTCATTGCTCTTGTATTTACCCTGTATTTACAGATTGCCGTTGCTGAGACTCCTGCTCTGTGTGTGAGTATGCAGTGTGTTCACGTGTGTTTTAAAGTAGTTCCAATCAAGTGAACAGGAACATTCTCTACATTTTACCTTCAACATTAAATACTGCTGGTTACAGTGCAGTACCCAAATATATCCTTAGAATAAATAGGGATTTCAGCACCTATACTCTCACTGCAATAGTTTGTATATTCTAATGTAGTATTTTAATATGTCATTATGTGTTTTGATGGTGGTTTTTACTATGACAATTATACTTTTTCTGAATTGCTTAGGTGTTTTTGTTTTTGTTTGTGACTGCTTAGTGGTAAAGTTAAGTGTTTTTTTTTCCTCCTCCTTTGTTCACAGATTTCATTTCTGGTGATCACATCCTCAAGGTGAGTTAATTTTAGGTTGCCACTCATGTTATGATTCACACATGTGATCTTTGTGCTGCAGGGCAGTTTTGGGTTTATTCTATTGATTTCAGTCTGCCCACTCTCTCACATCCTGCTTTGTGTAGCCTTCCCAAGGTTTCTCCCTTTTTTTTTTTCCTTACTCAGGTTTTGTGGGCATTTTTCCCCGTTCACACAGGGGTCAAAGGTCAAACCAGTGCCGCTGTTGATTTAATTTGTTTCATAATGTGGCTGCTAAGAAGCCCTTTGATATTGTAATGGTGAGGAGGAGGGAGAGTATATACTGTATGTCTAACTGTTAATGTTGGACCTTAACACACAACAAGCCACGCTGTATGGATAGTTGTGTCCCTGCTGTGATGTTGCTGTGGCAATTTGCTCTGATCAGCTGCTTTTGTCTAACCCATCTCTCTCTTTCTCACTCTCACAGAGATTGTCGATTTGTCCTGAGCTACCCTCATCAGCAAGTTCACACTTTTTACAGTACCAAAGCAAAGTACCAAAACAAATTCTTAGAAAATAGGGATTTCAGCACCTGTAGTATCACTGCAATAGTTTGTATATTCTAATGTAGTAATAGTATTTTAGAGTGTATAGTGGACAGTACTCAAACACAAGAATCCCAAATATATATATTTTGTCATAACAAAGTGTGCAAAAAGTCAAGGGAGTTGACCAAAATCTTTAAGCAACTGCCTTAAAACTTGGACTCTTGAGTGTGTGCAGTGCAAACATTTAAGTGGTATTGCTCATTGAACAAATTTCAATCAATACTCAGCAAATACAACAAGAAAAAACATGTGGCAATTCAGAATTTGTTTTCAGTGATTTTATTCTGTGTCTTTCTATTAGTCTACAGTCAAAATAAGGTCAGTGGAACATAACACAATATTTTATGAAATTATCCACAGTTTTCCTAATACAATTTTAGAGTAATCTGACAAGCATATAAAGAGCCCATTGTCCACAGTGGATGCTGTAGTTGGTTTGTAAGACTACGCTCACTCCTAATTGTAAACCTTGCCTAATTACTGTAAATAGGCTGTAGGGCTATAGAGATACATGACAGATGTGCATATTAACTTGTTCTGATTTGTTTCTGACAGGTCTGTACACCACAGTAGGCTATGTCTGTTTCATGTTCATTGCACAGTTGACATTGTAAACCTTTTCAAACATCAGTACAGCATTAACCCAAACTGGATGTAAGCTGACAGGCATCTAATCGTACAGTTTACCCTTGTTCAAGGAGAACAACATTGTTTTTAGCCGTGCATCTATGAACAAGTGTTACAGGTACTGGTTTGTTAATTTCAATTATTTTACTCAACAACCGTGTCTTATGAATTTTTTCTTCTTGTCTTACAGGTGTGCTGCTGCTGCTGCCGCTGGTTCCAGTTGCACCTCTATACACGTTCCATCTTTCTATCCCTCTAGTCTATACCGCTCTGTCTTTTTTTGGATTTTCTTCTCTTTCTGTCCCTTATACTGCTCTATCTAAATTTTGGATTATTCTATCTTTCTCTCCTCTAGTCTATCCCACTCTATCTAATTTTGGATGACATTCTACCATTGTGTGACACAATTTGAGATTCTGCTTTGAGAAACTGCTTTGAAAAACGATTTTGAGATTTGCACCTTTTGATACATTGCTTTGGTGTTCACTATATTGATTGCATTGTCTGATTGCACTCACACCCCATTACACCGAATTGTCTCTCTCTGAATTCGTTTGCTCTCTCTCTCTCTCTCTCTCTCTCTCTTTCACACTCTCTCTGTTGCTAACTGTGCTCCCACTGCATTTGGCAGGATTTGAAAAGCACTAATCTGTATCCAGACAGAATTTAAAGAATTGCTATTCATAGACTACAGAACTACTGAGTACTTTAATATTGAAACTGAATAGAAAGAATATTGAACTGAGTTAACTACATATATTTAATTGTTTAGACTGTTTAGAGTTCTTTAGACTTGTGTGTACTGAATTATATTTAAACTATTGAGAATTTTATACATAAGTTAATTCTGATTGTTGCAGATCCACGCTAATAACAGTCTGAGTAGAATCCATTTGTTTGATCTGAATAGCCATATCAAAGTGTTTATTAAAAGTTGCCAAGGAGAAGAAACTCGACACATCTGAAGCAGCCGTATCCTGTCAGCAGAACAACGTACCTGACTGGTGAATGGTAAACAGGTGGTAGAATACTGATGCTGAAAGCACTCATATTTGTTTAGACTTTTCCCTAATACTTCATGCTCAACTGAGTGAGCTGAATTGAATTTGTTTACACTGAATTAAAATCAACTGATCTGTTGCATTTGACATAAGAAATTAGACAAATTTTAATAGTTTATTGATACAGAACTCTTGATACACATTTATTTACATCTGTTGCTATCTACTGTGTGTATTTTAGACGGATACCAGTTATATACACAACACTTACATATTACATTGATTTGATTTAGATTTGTGTTTACTGAATTACATTCAAATTAAACAAGTAGAAATAGCCTGCTGCTTGTAATATTTCAAAAGTACATTCTATTACTGATTACCAGGCAATTGAGTTGAGTCGTCTCAGAACTCAAATTTGACTGACATTACACTGAAAAGGAGTTATTACATTATTTTCAGTTCTTTTGGAGACAGAACAATTAATAGATAAGCTGATACAGATCATTCTTCATATTTCTGTATTGAGATCGCACTTACTGACATTTCTATCTCTGAATTGCATTTACTGCAATACATACCGTTCTCTACCAGTGTATATTTAAAGACGTAACATCTAAATATTGAGTAAGGTCAGGTAATTCCTTAGACCTGTCTGTAGCTGTCTGAATTCTATTGCAAACATATTTTGTAAATATAGTGGAAATAAGTGTTTGCTGCTTCCAAATACAAGAGTAGGCTACATCCTATTACTGATTGTAGCTGATAAATATAGTCTCAATTTCAGTTGTCAATAGCCATATCTGCCAATTTACAGCTACATTGTATAAGGTATCAAAAGAGAATCAACAACCTAAGTGGACATTTGAACTTTTATATTGACCTGTGTAGAACATTGAAGTGAGTGAGAAATACTGTTTGAGTGAAAAAAACTATAAAAAAAAAACTGTCATATCACCCAGTTCTTACAGTAGTGTTCATTGTATAGTGGTATTAACACTTGCACCTTAAATTTGGAATATAAGTAAATTTACAGAAAATATTTACATTTATTCCTGTTAGATTTACGCTGATTGCATTTCTATAGCAGTGTTTGTCACTTTTGTACACATTTTCATCACTTATTGATCCTATAGGGAACAAAGGTACATTTTATCTGTGTCCAATAGTGTAATAAAGAGTAAATACTTTGCAACAAGCTTATTTTCTTTGGGGAAAAACTGCTGAACTCGGGATAACCATGCCAAGGCGAGGGAAAAGATCAGAAGCATCAAAACAGCGTTGGAGGAAGCTGAGCTTAGAAGTTGGTGTACCCAGTCAGCAGACACACACAGCAGAGTCTGGTCACACAGCCCCTGTACAGGTCACAGCCAGCCAGCCAGATGTGATGTATGTCAGAGCCTCCCACTGCCAGGCTGATGCTAGATATAATGAGTACTCCAGAAATGCTCAGTGCGCTTGTAATTCTCTCACATTTCTTGTCCATCACAATGAAAATGAGCAGCTCCAAAGCCCTGATCTTGATTGCATACTGGAGGAAGGCGATGCTGTGTACACTAGTGTCAGGGCAATGCTCGAGATAGAGAACAGATTTAAGGAGAGACGTTTGGCCTTTGATGAGCTCCCATGCTGGGCTATGTGCAATAACCATGAGTACGATGTCATCAAAGCAGATGTAATGCATGGTTTCTTCACTGCTACTGCCCCTTGTGCAGAAATGGAAGCGCTGTACCCAAACCTTGCAACAAGACTTCAGTGTCTCTCAACCGATGTCAATCAAGCATTGCTTACATTATCTGGGACCACCATTGCTGTATTCAGAGACACCTCTGGAAGATATGGCATCTTTGACCCACACTCCAGGTCAGCTGATGGACTGATACTGATGGAACACTCTGGAGGCAAAGCTTTAATGCTGTCTTTCAAAAGTTTGAGATTTGAGAGTAGGGCTGAAACGATTCCTCGAGAAACTCGAGTAACTCGATTACTAAAAATCATCGATGCAAATTCTTTGCATCGAAGCTTCGTTTAATCCATATAACTATATACACACTCAGTGTTTCGCACGGATGATTATTACTGTTGCACAACGCGCTGGAGAAAGAGAGAGAAAATAGCGAGGGGCGAAGAGAAGAGACAGGCCAGAGAAAACGACAGAAAGTGTCCAAAGTTTCGGATCCAGTGTTGCCAACTTGGCGACTTTGTCGCTAGACTTAGCGACTTTTCAGACCCCCCTGGCGACTTTATTTCTCAAAAGCGACTAGCAACAAATCTGCCGACTTTTTCTGACCATGGGAAGCAATGTTAATGTGTTGAATCCCAAAGCATTTGGCAATAAATTGGTTCGGCTGATGCCGGTTTTCTCTACTTGCTTGTCTAATCCAGAGGGGTCTGACGATCACAGCGCTTCCCACACACAGCGTAGCTCCTTCCCTCCGCTGAGAGCAGGGACTGTAGGATATGGTCCACTTGTAATTTCTACCGGCGTACGCCGAAACTGGCCCCGGTGGGCGGAGTCAGCACTTAATATTAAAACGGGATGAGATGAAGGCTAGTAAAGAAAATAAAATGCTGCAGTCAATTTGTGAAAGCCTGAGCTTCATTCATGTTATTATTATGATAGTCACACACATACACACACACACACACACACCTACTCCCCTCACAGTGATGCATAAAATACCCCAGAAAGCAAAATATCAGGTGGTGTAAGTAGCAATTGGAGCCTAAAATGCACCAGTCCAATACAGCAGGTATATTCAGTTTAGTTTGATTGCAGTGAGTAGGGTCAGCAGGTGTAGGGCAACCCTTCAACATAGTAAATAAATGTACATTAGCCAGTCTTATGAACTTGTATGATATTTAGGCCTAGTAATAAATATCAATAATAATTATTATTTCACCTCGTTTTCAGTAAATCACAGTGTCGTATGGACAGCTTCGTGCGGACAGCTTTTCTCTTTTGTATATTTACTATTGCTCTTTAATAAAGCAAAAGTATTTCTTATCCGATTACTCGATTAATCGATGGAATAATCGGTAGAATACTCGATTACTAAAATAATCGATAGCTGCAGCCCTAATTGAGAGATTACATATGATGTTTGACTGGGTGTCTCCTGATAAGCAATATAATTTCATGCCCGTCTCATTTCAGAGGGTAGATGTATCTGTAAATGATGTTCCACACCAAGCAGATCCTGCTGCACACATCCCTGATCCAGCTGCATGTGCTGAAACGGCAGAGGTCACACTTTCTGTTCAGCAAGTTGAAACACAGACCGGTAATGATGCAAAATTATCAAACCAACAACAAGGAAAGACTTCATATGGCAAGCAATTTGAGCTACATGCATCCAGTAATTTAAAAAAAATGACCAAAGGGCAACGGAAAAAGAAAATTCAAAGAGCTGTAGCAAAGAGAAAAAGTGAAAAAGCTTCAAGCTATGAAAACAGAAAGGCAAAAAAGAGGCTGCATGATAAGAACAAATATTCAAAGTCTCTACTGTTCAGGATGAATAAAAAACTGTCATTAAATTATTCAAATGACTTTGAATACCGTGCAAAGAAAATAAGTAATATCAGTACACGATACAATCAAGATGAAAAATTTCGGATGAAACGGAAATCCTATATCACTACACGATACAATCAAGATGAAGAATTTCTGACAAAACGGAAATCCTGTTTCACTACACGATACAATCAAGATGAAGAATTTCGGACAAAATGGAAATCCTATTTCACTACACGATACAATCAAGATGAAGAATTTCGGACAAAACGGAAATCCTGTTTCACTACACGATACAATCAAGATGAAAAATTTCGGATGAAAAGGAAATCATATATCACTACACGATACAATCAAGATGAAGTATTTCGCACAAAACAAATGTCTTATATAACAGAACGATATGCAAATGACCAAGTGTACAGAAAGAAACAAAAACAGTCTCTACTAAACAGATATATAAATGATCCAAAGTTCAGATCACACCATGTAAAACGCTGTGCACTTCACACAAAAAACAGGTATGCCAGTGAACCAGCTTTCAGGATGCTTCACAAATTGCGCTGTGCCCAACGCATAAAGAGAAAATATAGACAAGGCAACTTTTGGTGCCAGACTTCAGCAACTCGTTACAACCAATAATCGACCCAATGAAATGCAAAGCAGGCTGATACAGCTGGCTATATCATCTTTCAAGCAGGCTATACAACGTGCCCCGACGTGTGTGTGTACAGTGTGTCACAGAGTGCTGTTTCCTGATCAAGTGAAACAATGCAACCGTGCAGCATACATAAAGAACCCCGCTATCATTCCTGCTTGCCTGACTGGTACCTATGTTCATGTATACAATGAAACATGTGCAGGCCTCGAACAATGCTGCATTCCTGAGAGGAGAACAGAATGGATCTGTCATAGCTGTCATGAGAATCTCAAGTCAGGACGTATGCCAACAATAGCAGTAGCCAACAAGTTAGCGCTGTCACCAATTCCATCAGAGCTGCGTGATTTAAACATACTGGAAAGACAACTCCTGGCAAAAATGTTGCCCTTTTCAAAGATTGTGACACTTGCAAAAGGGAAACAGAGAGCTATACACGGTGCTATGGTGTGCGTACCATCGGAGGTGGAAACAACAGTGACCAGCTTACCAAGATCTCACAGCACCTCCCAGCTCTTGAAAGTGAAATTGAAAAGACGCCTGAGTTATAAATCATACCAGCAATTTCAGACAGTGAACATGAAAAATGTCCTTGCTGGCCTATCAAAACTGAAAGAGACTCACTCTGAATACAAAGACATAACCATCAACAATAATGCTGTCTTTCATGTTGACAACATGACACATGACCAAATTGATGACGTTGAAGTGACAGGGGCACAAGTATCCATCGCACCCGGTGTTATCTCTGTGCAGGCATCTCACTGTCAGGCTCACAAGGACTATAAGGAGTTTTCAAGAAATCATCAATGCACATGTATGGCTCTCACATTTTTGGCCCACCATAATGAGGAAGCAGAGTTAAGCAGTGCTGATCTTGACAACATACTAAAGCGTGGTGATTCTCTCTATACTGATGTCAAACAAAAGCTCATTGCAGAGGAGAAGTTTAGAGACAACCACTTGACCATGGAAGAACTGCCACAGACTGTTCAAACTGAGAGAGATGAATACACAGTGATCAAGTCTCCAGTGATGATGGGATACCTGAGAGCCAAAGCTTTGCGTGCTGACTGGGAGAGTTGGTGGCTTGATCTTTCCACAAGACTTGAGTGTCTGTCATCAGAGGTCCACCATGCATTGCTTATTGTATCTCCTGAGTGCATTGCTGTGTTTCGTGACAGATCAGGAAGATTTGGTTTCTTTGATTCTCACTCTAGAACTGCTGATGGTTTGCGTGACCCTGGTAACGGAACTGCTGTGATGCTCACTTTTACACATCTGAGTGATATGATTGAAAGAATTCACATGTTGTTCCAAATTCATGCTGATGAAGCCCCATATGATTTCTTGCCAGTGTCATTTGAAAGTGTAAACATGCCCTCTGATGAAAATGGTGCATCACAAAATGCCATGGCTGTGTCATATAATGACTCTGAGTTAATGGATGTTGACAACTGTGATGGTAGTGATTTAACAATGGAACAAGAGCATGGTTGGCAAATCAAAAAGGAACACAACACCACTTGCCACCTGTAGGAGAAAATGATGCACAGCATGAACAAACTAGTACATCAGATTCCCAAAGTGATGTGATGGAGGTTGATAATGATAACGTACTTGAGCAGAACACAGATGCAACACTTAGAAATGAAAGTGATGGACAAAATGAGCAGTCACCTAACTCAGAGGAGGAGAAAGATGATCTGAGACCTGGTCTTGCCCTTGACACTTGCCTGCAACCAACTGATATTGGACAGGATATTCTATCATATGGTGAAGGAATATTCAGTATCGCCCCTGCCGAAGGAAAAAGGCCAGTCAGCTTTTTTAAAACACCAACACTAGAAGCAATGGCTTTCCCTGTTCAGTTCCCTACTGGAAATAACACACTCGATGAGGTCAGACAGATAAAAATATCTCCAAGCATGTACTTCAATGCAAGGCTGTTTTCTGTGGATACTCGTTTTGCGAGAGAACAAACCTACCTCTTCTTTGCACAGTTTGTCACAGAGATACACATGGTCACATCTAGTATGTCAATACAGTTAAGAAAAGGGAAAGCTAAAACCAAAGATGGCCGCAAAATATCTAACAGCCTATTGCGGGATAAGCGTGAGATTGAGAAACTGGTACACAATAAGGATGCAACAAGATTCATGCAGCCTCTGAGAGGGACTCCAGCATACTGGGACAAAACGCTAAAAGATCTGCTCGCCATGATCAGACAGTTGGGGAAGCCTACTTTCTTCTGTACATTCAGTGCTGCAGAGATGAGATGGCCAGAGGTTATAACAGCAATAAAAGCACAACAAGGTGAACAGGTGGAATTTTCAGAGCTTGACTGGACTACAAAATGTGACATACTACGAAGCAACCCTGTCACAGTCATGCGCATGTTTGAGAAACGTGTCGATGCGTTAATGAGAGATCTGCTCATGTCAGAGGCACAGCCCATTGGTGAGGTACTCTGATGCAACCGTGTGTGCCTTTGTCGATCGCTACATAACATGCCAGCTGCCAGATACAATCAAAGACCCTGAGCTGTACAGCATAGTTACGGAGGTTCAGACGCACAGCAGAAATCATTCCACTTCATGCAGGAAAGGCTCTAAACTCTGCCGTTTTGGTTTTCCAAAGCCACCTATGCCACAGACAAAGATAACTCGCCCAAGGTCAGCAAACATGGATGAAGCAGACACCTCAGTTCCAAAAGAGTCAAACAACAATGATTCAGACACACAGGCAGCCAAATTGAAACTCAAACCAGTGTTGGATCTGCTCAACGACCCTAACGTCTCTTTCGACAGTCTATCAGAGCTGTTAGCCCAATGTAATTTGAGCTTGGAGGAATACAAGCAATGCGCTGAGGCAATGACCAAGTCGAGTGTGATTATCATGAAGCGAGATCCAAAAGACTGTTGGGTGAATGGATACAACGCAGATCTACTGAGAGCCTGGAATGCCAACATGGATATCCAGTACATTCTCGACCACTACAGATGCGTTATGTACATGTTGTCGTACATATCCAAACCCGAACACGACATGAGTGAATATCTAAAGGCAATAATCCAAGATGTCAGGCAAACAGATGTAACTCAGCAGGAGGAAATGAAGCAAATTATGCAGGCTTACTCTAAACATAGACAAGTTAGCGCTCAAGAGTCTGTGGCCCGAACGTGCAGCCTGCCACTGAAAAAAAGCTCCCGCAACGTTGTGTTTATACAGACAGATGACAATGCCCTGAAAATGAGTCTTCCCATGAGTGCACTGGAGAACAAGACACCAGAGTCACTGGATGTGTGGATGACAGGATTACCAGAGAAATACAGGGCAAGACCAGAAACACCTGAATTTGAAACTATGTGTCTGGCAGACTTTGCTTCAGGTTGTAGAGTTGTCTATGGCAGGCAAAAGAATGGGAAGAATGTTGTGCCTCTACTCAATGACGCGGGACACATTCAAAAACCAACAGTAGGGAAACCTGCACTTATCAGATATGTCCGCTTTTCCCAGGAAAGAGATCCAGAGAAACACTATGGCAGGCTACTCAAATTGTATCTCCCTAACCGCTCTGACTCACAGCTGAAAACCAAGAGATTCCCAACATATGAAGCATTTTACAAAAGTGCCTGTGTGAAACTACCAGGAACTGAGTACATCCACTCTGTGTACGAAATTGTGAATGAAAACAGAGCACAATATGAGCAACATGAAGAAGAGGTAGAGAGAGCCGTTAAGGAGTTTGAACAGAATGGCCCTTTTGAGGATGCATGGTCCACTTTTGCACCTGAAATTGATCTAGTTCGGTTGGAATGTATTGCAGAACAAGAGCAAGTACACCCTGATGAACAAAATGAACAAGATGATATTCCAGACTACAGCACTCGCTCAGATGAAAGAGGAGGAACAGTACCAACAGTGGAAGGCCCCAAAATAAACAATAAAGTCATCCACTCGATGTATCAAAACCTGAACCAGACACAGGCCTCTATATTTTACACAGTCCGTGATTGGTGCACAAAGCGCGTGTGGGGCCAAAATCCTGACCAGTTCTTCTATTTCATCACTGGAGGCGCCGGCTGTGGCAGGTCACATCTCATCAAATGCATCTATGCTGAGGCCACTAAGATACTGTGTGAACTCCCCCGACTCTGTGAAGAAACAGACATATCGATGCCCACAGTGTTACTGATTGCATTCACTGGTACCGCAGCATTCAACATATCAGGAAAAACACTGTATTCCACTCTCAAACTGCCGAGAAGTTTAAAGCCACCTTATCAAGGACTTGGAAATGCACTAGATGAAGTCAGGTCTACACTGTCAAATGCAGAGATAATTATTAGGGATGCACCGATCCGATACTGATATCGGATATCGGTCCGATACTGACTCAAATAGCTGGATCGGGTATCGGTGACAATGGGGCCGATCTATTCAATTCAATTCTATGCTTATGTCTACGTGCGCATACTACGTCATGCGTCAGCAGCGCGCCGGTAGACCCGGCCATTTGCCTTCGGTCCGTCCGGTGGCTCCTCCGGTCCAGCACATGGATGTATTAAACTAGATCCAGTAGCTCCGGAGGATGCCTGCCGCGCGCAGCGTCTCGCGCACTGAATTCTCGCTCATGGGGCGCGAGCCTCCCGCAGCTAGCATCCAGGCTAACAAGCTAACCTGGCGCCCAACCCTCATAACAGAGCCGGGGTCGGGGTGAGCTGACCGGGGGTCGGTGCTGATGCTCGGTAGTTAAAAACACACCTGCATGAATACTTTGTCTCGGTTATATGTTTAAACTCTCCCGGGTCACCGCGCGGCCGAGCAGGCTGCCATTTAACCTGCTAGGTAAAGTAGTTTTCCACCAATTATACAATCGGCGCGTCCAGCCAGACTCCATTCATAAATCCAAGGTTTACGGGGACTCGGCTGTAGGTCAACGTTGTTTCCTGCCACAACACGATTTAAAGTGTTTTCCGTGTTCGTCAGGTACTGCTGCTCCATTCGGCCGACACATAGTCAGACTAACATACCTTGATTTTTTTTCTGAGGGCTGTTTCATAAAGCAAGATTACCAGTTAAGCCAGAGTTATTTCAGTAATTTAGGCTTATTCTGCATATTTTGAATGTTTTGTTTTTACCAAGTTACTTGTTTATACTACTTGTGTGAATTGTGATTTAATTTATCAAGTTTGTTTGCACTAGTTTGTGACTTAATTGTGATTTAATGTTTACATTTTGTTCTCATTTGATGCAGTTGTATTGTTTTATACTGGAATTTTAATTCCTGACCAATTTGTTGCTGCATTTAAAAGGTTTACACTTGAATTGTAATTCCTGTTAATTTTGAAGATGTTTTACCAAGTTGCTGGAGCACGATTATTTATTATTTTAATAATAAATAACAATTGAGTACATTTATATCTATGTATTTATTTGTTACATTTTGTTTTACAAAGTTAGGAAAGCAATGTTAAAGTCAAGCCTGATGTTGCTTTACACATAAAAGAATGATCCCAGTCTCTTCCACACAGTGAGGCATAGCCTACAGTTTATTAATTAAACACTGGTATCGGATCGGTACTCGGTATCGGCCGATACCCAAAGCCCAGTTATCGGTATCGGTATCTGGACTGAAAAAGTCGGATCGGTGCATCCCTAATAATTATCATTGATGAAGTGTCAATGGTTTCGAAACATCTGTTTGCCTATGTCAACTGGAGATTGCAGCAGATCAAAGGCAGCAAAAAACCTTTTGGAGGCATGTCAGTTATTGCGGTTGGAGACTTTCATCAGCTGCCCCCACTTGGAAAAGCAAAAGCCCTCTGTGTGTTTGAGGATCATGTGATTGACTTCTGGCAAGAGCATTTTCAAATGATCACGCTGACAGAGATCATGCGACAGAAAGAGGATGTTGCTTTTGCCCAACTGCTGAACAGAATCCGGGTGAAACAAAAGACAGAGCCCCTATCTGAGGATGACAAAGCTTTGCTCTCACAAGCTGTGACTGACCCGGCAAACTGCCCCAATGATGTGATACAAATATTTGCAACCAACAAAGAGGTGGATGAACACAATGCTGCAACAATATCCGCTCTTCACAGCAATATCATTAATATAGATGCAGATGACTACAAAAAAGATCCACGGACAGGAAAGGAGATCTGCCTGACATGATACAAGCTGCCGAGGGTGCCCGTGTAATGCTCATCAGAAATATAGATGTGGAAGACGGCCTGGTGAACGGTTCGTTTGGCAAGATTTCCAGAATTGTGACTCAGACTCTAAATGGTGTGAGCAGAGTACAAATGCTTGGTCTGGAGCTTGACAGTTCAAGTGCAGGACAGAAACACTGCAACAAGGTACCTGGTGGACCTGATAACCTGGTGTACATTGAGAGAATAGAGGAAAACCTGAGCAGAAAAGGAGTGGTTCGCAGGCAATTCCCAATGAAGTTAGCGTTTGCGTGCACAACGCACAAAGTTCAAGGCATGACAACACAGTCTGCAGTAGTTTCACTGAAACATGTATTTGAACCAGGCATGGCATATGTTGCACTGAGCAGAACAACTTCCCTCCGTGGACTGCATGTCACTCATTTGGATGAAAAGAAAATATACACAGATCCTGAAATCACAGCCTCTCTGCAGAGCATGAGAAAAGCATCACTTGACCACATGATGCCACTATTGCAAATTGCACGAGCATCAAATCAAACACCTACTCTAAAAATCATTCATCACAACACAGAGGGATTACAGTGTCACATTCAGGATATCAAAAGTCATCATGAGTTGAGACTTGCAGATATTTTGTGTTTTACGGAAACTTGGCTTTCAGGCTCTTCTGTTGATGAAAGTCTCCAACTGGAAGGCTACAACATGTTCAAACGCAACAGACACGCCTCGTACACAAACTCTTCTCAGATTTCTGACAAAAACGGTGGAGGAGTTGTTGTCTATGTGAAAAGCCACTGTGAAGCTCAGGCCATACGCACATATGCACAATGTGACTGACCTGGAGTATGTTGTCGTCAAAATTGAGGCCCCAGTGAGTGCACTGATCGCTGTAGTCTACAGACCTCCAAAGTACAGCCTGCTGCAATTCCTGTCTAACCTGCGCAGCCTACTGGATTGTTTGGACATCATAGATCACCACCCGATCATTGTCTGTGGAGACTTCAATGAGGATCTGTTATCAAAAGAAAGGAAGCCCATCTTTGAGCTGTTTCAGTTGAGAGGATACACACAACTCATCAACACTGCCACCACTGAGAAGCAGACCCTGCTGGATCACATTTTCATTTCCAGACCAGAGCAATGCCTGCAGTCAGGTGTTCTGCAAACGTATTACAGCTATCATGATCCAACCTTCTGCGTTTTGTCTTCAAATATGACATGACTGGAGCGTAATATCACACATGTTGCATTAATGGTTGCATTGTTGTTGTTGAACTTATAATAGCAGACCTTGCATTTGGTAACTTTGTATTTGATAACTTAATTATTGGAGCGTAATGTTACATATCTTGTATTAATGGTTACATTATTGTTGTTGAACTTATGATAGCAGACTTTGCATTTGGTAATCAAGTATATGATAATCTAATTTTTGGAGCCTAATTTCACAAGTCCTATATTAATTGGTCAACTTAATCAACCTATCAACTAATTTGGAAAAAAATGTGGGTGGAAGGAAGACACAGCTCTTCAGTTGTGTCTTCCTTACTTCACCCCACACACCAATGCCCCACCCATTAATCAACCTATCAACTCATTTGGAAAATTTAAACCTCCACCTCTGGCCACTTGCCCGAGGATATTATTGATGCTGGCCCCTCCCCTCCTCCAGCCCTTGTGTGCTGTGAGGTGCTGGATCAGCTGACCTTCCCATCAATGGTGGACTCCAGCACAGTACTAAGCTCTTCCTCACAGTCCATAAGGTATTGGACTTTTAAATATTACATTTAATACATAGTACACTGTTTGCACTAATCATATTGTTTGCTGATATTATTGTTACGCTTGACTTTTTGTTTTTTACAGCCAAGACATATTCAGTCATATTCACATTAACTTCTTCCTGCAGGGCTTCCTCCAATGTCATCTCTCCACTTCACCATCCAGACACTCAGGACTGCACAGAGAGGAGGACACTAAACACCACTGAAGGTCCTGCAGGAGATGTTGTGCAGCCCTGCACAAATGTTCAGGCTGAAATGATGGTGAAGAGAAACTGGTTTTGTGCCTTGCAGCAGTCCATAAGGTATTTGATTACTAAATATTGTTTTACATAGAACTTCACTAACCAATACTACTTTACATACTACATACATACACACATACTTCTTTTTACACATTATTGTTACTCTACACTGTATTACAACTTCCTGTTTTTCTTTTCAGAACTACTGCCAACCTCCTCTCTCCACATCACCTTCTGGACACCCAGCGCTACACGGAGCGGTAGAAGGCAACTAGTAATACAGGAGAAGAGACACAGCTTTGAGGATCATAATTTTAGATAAAGAGGCTGTTGTTAAGGAGGCCATATACATCAAACTGGAACGACCTTCACTAAACAGAGGGGAGGAGTGCATCATCACCGCTACATACAACGCTGTCATAACATCTGGAGGACCATAGTGCCAATGCCAAGTTTTAACATCTTTCCAGCAGTTTCAGACATATTCACACCTCCACTCATGCGACTCAAAAGACTCTCATGTTCATGGTGTGAATCACCCACACAGGTTAAATGCCAGGGAATTCTCCACCATTCAGTACAGCTGGAGAAGCCTCTCGGATGAGTGGTGAAACACCTTCCACTCTTCCAGTGGATTTTGTTATTTATTTTGTTTATTTTTATTTTTTGACATCTTACTTCCTTAATTTAATGTGTTTTGTGTTGAAACAATTATTGTTTTTGCTCTTATTAGGTGGCAAGGCCTACATCTACTTAAAAACCTTTAACCATTTCCGCTTCTAATAGTACTTCTACTACTGCTTCTACTGCCCCCTAGCACTAGTACTACAACACTACTACAGTAGTGCAACTACTAATTCAACTACTTCCACTGCTTGAACTCCTGCAACTACTACATTTTCTGAATATTTTGACTTTTATTAGTAAAAGTTCTTTTCAAAAAGCAATAATTGTGTACATAAAGTGCCTTGATTTTCAGAATTGTATCTTCAATTTTGAATTCATGAAAACTATTTGTGTTCTGCCCTTATTGTCACACAAAGCTCTCATTCAGGAGCAGACAGGAAAAATGTTGAAGCCAGCTGTAGGTCATTCCTTCCTTCCCTTTTTCCCTCTTCCTTCTGGAATGAAGGAAAGAAACAAAGAGGGAAGAAAAGAACATAGCTTTTCTTCCTTGTTTCTTTCCTTCATTCCAGAGTTTGATTTTGGTTTTGTTTGGTCTCTGCTTTTTTTGTTTTTTTGTTTTGATGTTTAACTGTGTCCCTGAATTGATGGGGGGCCCACAAGCAGGCTTTGAGGCCTGATTGGTTGCCCCATCACCCTTATGATTTTGGTTTTGTTTATGTATTTTTATTTTGATGTTTAATTGTTTCCCTGATTTGATGGGGGGCCTACAGGCAGGTGGAAACACTGTAAGGCCTGATAGGTTACCCCATCGCCCTTATAGTTGTTGTTTTTTTTAGATTGTTTTATATTCTCATCTCATGTATATAGTCTAATATGTATTGTCAATACTGAGACCAATTTATTGTAAATGTACATATATTTGATCAAATATATACCATTATACAGTATATTTTAATATGTATTTTATCAGATTTTAGAGCATTATCAATACCAGATTTATGATTCATCAGGAATCTGAAGACACATTTAATGTTTGTCTAGCAGTCTATGTTCTAATGTAATACCCATGATTTCTCTTTTATTCCTGTATAAATTGAGAAATACATTATTTTGAAATACAGCATGACTTCCATTTCCGTATATACATGTCAGTTCAGGTTGACAATTTGAAACATTCTGTATGTTACATTATATTGACAACACCTAAACTATTTTAGGTAAAGAGCTTGATGTACACTTAATAAGATCCATTATTATAACTTCTAGTACTGTACTACTACTGCAGCTACTTCTACTGCTACTACTACTACTACTGCAGCTACTTCTACTGCTACTACTACTGCAGCTACTACTACTGCTACTACTTCTAATACTGCTACTACTGCTACTACTACCACTACTTATACTGCTACTACTACTACTTATACTGCTACCACTACTACTTCTAATACTGCTACTACTACTACTGCTACTACTACTACTTCTACTGCTACCACTACTACTTCTAATACTGCTACTACTATTACTGCTACTACTACTGCTACCACTACTACTTCTAATACTGCTACTACTACTGCTACTACTAGTACTGCAGCTACTTCTACTGCTACTACGACTACTACTGCAGCTACTACTACTGCTACTACTTCTAATACTGCTACTACTACTACTGCTACTACTACTACTTCTACTACTACTGCTACTACAACTACCTCTAATACTACTACTACTACTGCTACTGCTATCACTACTACTGCTAATAGTACTACTACTGCTACTTCTACTACTATTACTACTTCTTATACTACTACTATTACTACTGCTACTACTTCTAATACTACTACTACTTCTAATACTGCTACTATTACTACTGCTACTACTTCTAATGCTGCTACTATTACTACTGCTACTACTTCTAATACTACTGCTATTACTACTACTACTACTAATACTGCTACTATTACTACTGCTACTACTTCTAATACTACTACTACTTCTAATACTGCTACTATTACTACTGCTACTACTTCTAATACTACTACTGCTTCTAATACTGCTACTATTACTAATGCTACTACTTCTAATAATACTACTACTAATACTGCTACTATTACTACTGCTACTACTTCTAATACTACTACTAAACTACTTCTAATACTGCTACTATTACTACTGCTACTACTTCTAATACTACTACTACTATTGCTACTATTACTACTGCTACTACTTCTATTACTACTACTATTACTACTGCCACTAGTTCTAATACTACTACTACTTCTAATACTGCTACTATTACTACTGCTACTACTTCTAATACTACTACTACTTCTAATACTGTTACTACTACTGCTACTACTGCTACTGCTACTAGTATTACTACTACTGTTACTACTACTACTATTTCTAATGCTGCTACTACTACTGCCACTACTACTGCAGCTACTACTACTGCTACTACTACTACTTCTAATACTGCTACTACTTCTACTGCTACTACTACTACTTCTACTACTACTGCTACTACTACCTCTAATACTACTACTACTACTACTACTGTTACTACTGCTAATAGTACTACTACTGCTACTTCTACTACTACTACTACTTCTAATACTACTACTTCTAACACTGCTACTACTACAACTATTACTTCAGCTAAGTACTGCTTCAAACACCAGATCGAAATACTCAAAATGTACAAACATTTAAACTCTTTGTAATGAAATTCAACTGTCTTCAGCCCTCTCTTGTTGAAGCAAGCACACAAATTTTCTTCAGAAAATGTAACCTTTTCTAGTGTTATTCTTCTTACTTATTATTATTCAACAACTTCTTTTTATTCTTCCGGACACTTTTTTAAACTTTAATGCGGCTTGAACCGTTTGAGCTATCGATGCGGTTCCAACTCTCAAACGTTCAGCATGTTCGGGAATAGCGTGCTTCTATTTTTATAAGCATTCCGATGTTTACTTTTTCCGCTATTTACATTTAAACGGGAATTTTTTTCCCAATAGAAATGAATGGCGGAATGTTCAGCTCACTAGAGTGCGTGATGTCATCCCCACTCTAGCCGCTCTTCAGACTTCAGATGCTGTGATTTTGTACTAAATATTCAAATTTCTTAAACTGTTGTTATTCCCACAACTTTCACACTATATACACGTTACACATCAAACTGTTCAGCTACTCCTTCTGCCACTCACAATGTAAATATCAAAGTCATAGTTCAGCTTTTTCAGCTATGATTGTTTGTTCAACACTAGTGCAAAACTGTGTTTTACAGCCCCTTTCTATCTTTTAAACAGCTTTGTCATTTCCACATTCTCAAACTGTCACTATTCCCACAGTTTTCATACTACATACATATATTTTACAGCAAACTGTTCAGCTACTCCTTCTGCCACTCACAATGTAAATATCTAAGTAATAGCATTTGTAGTTTTTGAGCTGTGATGGTTTGTTCAACACTAGTGCTTTACAGTAATTTTGCCTACTTTAAACAGCTTTTTCTTTCTGCATATGCAGTATTTAAACTGTAGTAGTTCCCACAAGTTTCACACTACATACATATATTATATATCAAACTGTTCAGCTACTTCTTCTCTCTCTCACAATATAAATATCTAAGTGATGGGATTTGTAGTTTTTGAGCTATGATGGTTTGTTCAACACTAGTGCTGTACAGTTTTTGGCTCCTATGAGCAGATTTTTTCTGCTGACACATATTTGAACTATCACAATGTCCACAACTTTAAGACTACATGCATATATTACACATTAAAATGTTCAGCCAGTCCTACTCTTTTTCACAATGTAAATACCTAAGTGCTGGGATTTGTAGTTTTTTAGTTAGGTACGTTTGTTCAACATTAGTGCTCCAATTCAACTTTTTCCACTTCATTTTACTACAGTTCAACTTCTTCAACTTTCTTTCAACTGTAATAATTCCCACAAATTTGAACAGTTCATTCACATATTACACATCAAACTGTTCAGCTGTTCCTGCTTTAACTTATGTGTAAATATCTAAGTGATAGCATTTGTAGTTTTTGAGTTAGGGACGTTTGTTCAACACTAGTGCTTTACAGTCATTTTGCCTACTTTAAACAGCTGTTTCTTCTTGCATATTCAGTATTTGAACTGTAGTAGTTTCCACTATTTTCACACTACATACATATATTATATATATAACTGTTCAGCTACTTCTTCTGTCACTGACAATGTAAATATCTAAGTGGTAGCATTTGTAGTTTTTGAGCTATGATGGTTTGTTCAACATTAGTTATTATTAGCTGTACTGTTTTTGGCTCTTATGAACAGATTTTTCCTGTTTACACATATTTGAACTGTCACAGTTTCCAGAATTTTAGCACTATGTGCATATATTACACATTAAAATGTTCAGCCAGTTCTGCTCTTTCTCACAATCTAAATGGTGGGATTTGTAGTTTTTGAATTATGAACGTTTGAGCTCCACTTGCGCCTCTGCTGCTCTCCTACTGCAGCTTTCCTAATGCTGCTGTCTGCACTTCTCCACTTTGATACACACGTGGCTCTCTCTCTCCCTCTCTCTGTTAATACTGCTACTACTGCTACTGCTTCTACTTCTACTTCTAATACTACTACTACTGCTTCTAATACTGCTACTATTACTACTGCTACTACTTCTAATACTACTACTACTAATACTGCTACTATTACTACTGCTACTACTTCTAATACTACTACTAGCCTACTTCTAATACTGCTAATATTACTACTGCTACTACTTCTAATACTACTACTACTAATACTGCTACTATTACTACTGCTACTACTTCTAATACTACTACTAGCCTACTTCTAATACTGCTACTACTACTTCTAATGCTACTACTACTTCTAATACTGCTACTATTACAACTGCTACTACTTCTAATACTAGGTTACTACTAGGTTACTACTAGCCTACTTCTAATACTGCTACTACTTCGAATGCTGCTACTATTACTACTGCTACTACTTCTAATACTACTACTACTTCTAATACTGCTACTATTACAACTGCTACTACTTCTAACACTACTACTACTTCTAATACTGTTACTACTACTGCTACTAGCACTACTACTACTGCTACTACTACTACTTCTAATACTGCTACTACTTCTACTGCTACTACTTCTACTACTACTGCTACTACTACTACCTCTACTACTACTACTACTACTACTGCTACTACTGCTATCACTACTACTGCTAATAGTACTACTACTGCTACTTCTACTACTACTACTACTTCTAATACTGCTACTTCTAACACTGCTACTACTACAACTGTTACTTCAGCTAAGTACTGCTTCAAACACCAGATCGAAATACTCAAAATGTAGACATTTAAACTCTTTGTAATGAAATTCAACTGTCTTCAGCCTTCTCTTGCTGACGCAAGCACACACATTTTCTTCAGAAAATTTAACCTTTTCTAGTTTAGTTTAACTAGCCAAAAATACACCAATTACGCAGTAACTAATTCATACGAAACTAATTTGTTAGTTCATTCACATATTACACATCAAACTGTTCAGCTGTTCCTGCTTTAACTTATGTGTAAATATCTAAGTGATAGCATTTGTAGTTTTTGAGTTAGGGACGTTTGTTCAACACTAGTGCTTTACAGTCATTTTGCCTACTTTAAACAGCTGTTTCTTCTTGCATATTCAGTATTTGAACTGTAGTAGTTTCCACTATTTTCACACTACATACATATATTATATATATAACTGTTCAGCTACTTCTTCTGTCACTGACAATGTAAATATCTAAGTGGTAGCATTTGTAGTTTTTGAGCTATGATGGTTTGTTCAACATTAGTTATTATTAGCTGTACTGTTTTTGGCTCTTATGAACAGATTTTTCCTGTTTACACATATTTGAACTGTCACAGTTTCCAGAATTTTAGCACTATGTGCATATATTACACATTAAAATGTTCAGCCAGTTCTGCTCTTTCTCACAATCTAAATGGTGGGATTTGTAGTTTTTGAATTATGAACGTTTGAGCTCCACTTGCGCCTCTGCTGCTCTCCTACTGCAGCTTTCCTAATGCTGCTGTCTGCACTTCTCCACTTTGATACACACGTGGCTCTCTCTCTCCCTCTCTCTGTTAATACTGCTACTACTGCTACTGCTTCTACTTCTACTTCTAATACTACTACTACTGCTTCTAATACTGCTACTATTACTACTGCTACTACTTCTAATACTACTACTACTAATACTGCTACTATTACTACTGCTACTACTTCTAATACTACTACTAGCCTACTTCTAATACTGCTAATATTACTACTGCTACTACTTCTAATACTACTACTACTAATACTGCTACTATTACTACTGCTACTACTTCTAATACTACTACTAGCCTACTTCTAATACTGCTACTACTACTTCTAATGCTACTACTACTTCTAATACTGCTACTATTACAACTGCTACTACTTCTAATACTAGGTTACTACTAGGTTACTACTAGCCTACTTCTAATACTGCTACTACTTCGAATGCTGCTACTATTACTACTGCTACTACTTCTAATACTACTACTACTTCTAATACTGCTACTATTACAACTGCTACTACTTCTAACACTACTACTACTTCTAATACTGTTACTACTACTGCTACTAGCACTACTACTACTGCTACTACTACTACTTCTAATACTGCTACTACTTCTACTGCTACTACTTCTACTACTACTGCTACTACTACTACCTCTACTACTACTACTACTACTACTGCTACTACTGCTATCACTACTACTGCTAATAGTACTACTACTGCTACTTCTACTACTACTACTACTTCTAATACTGCTACTTCTAACACTGCTACTACTACAACTGTTACTTCAGCTAAGTACTGCTTCAAACACCAGATCGAAATACTCAAAATGTAGACATTTAAACTCTTTGTAATGAAATTCAACTGTCTTCAGCCTTCTCTTGCTGACGCAAGCACACACATTTTCTTCAGAAAATTTAACCTTTTCTAGTTTAGTTTAACTAGCCAAAAATACACCGATTACGCAGTAACTAATTCATACGAAACTAATTTGTTAGTTCATTCACATATTACACATCAAACTGTTCAGCTGTTCCTGCTTTAACTTATGTGTAAATATCTAAGTGATAGCATTTGTAGTTTTTGAGTTAGGGACGTTTGTTCAACACTAGTGCTTTACAGTCATTTTGCCTACTTTAAACAGCTGTTTCTTCTTGCATATTCAGTATTTGAACTGTAGTAGTTTCCACTATTTTCACACTACATACATATATTATATATATAACTGTTCAGCTACTTCTTCTGTCACTGACAATGTAAATATCTAAGTGGTAGCATTTGTAGTTTTTGAGCTATGATGGTTTGTTCAACATTAGTTATTATTAGCTGTACTGTTTTTGGCTCTTATGAACAGATTTTTCCTGTTTACACATATTTGAACTGTCACAGTTTCCAGAATTTTAGCACTATGTGCATATATTACACATTAAAATGTTCAGCCAGTTCTGCTCTTTCTCACAATCTAAATGGTGGGATTTGTAGTTTTTGAATTATGAACGTTTGAGCTCCACTTGCGCCTCTGCTGCTCTCCTACTGCAGCTTTCCTAATGCTGCTGTCTGCACTTCTCCACTTTGATACACACGTGGCTCTCTCTCTCCCTCTCTCTGTTAATACTGCTACTACTGCTACTGCTTCTACTTCTACTTCTAATACTACTACTACTGCTTCTAATACTGCTACTATTACTACTGCTACTACTTCTAATACTACTACTACTAATACTGCTACTATTACTACTGCTACTACTTCTAATACTACTACTAGCCTACTTCTAATACTGCTAATATTACTACTGCTACTACTTCTAATACTACTACTACTAATACTGCTACTATTACTACTGCTACTACTTCTAATACTACTACTAGCCTACTTCTAATACTGCTACTACTACTTCTAATGCTACTACTACTTCTAATACTGCTACTATTACAACTGCTACTACTTCTAATACTAGGTTACTACTAGGTTACTACTAGCCTACTTCTAATACTGCTACTACTTCGAATGCTGCTACTATTACTACTGCTACTACTTCTAATACTACTACTACTTCTAATACTGCTACTATTACAACTGCTACTACTTCTAACACTACTACTACTTCTAATACTGTTACTACTACTGCTACTAGCACTACTACTACTGCTACTACTACTACTTCTAATACTGCTACTACTTCTACTGCTACTACTTCTACTACTACTGCTACTACTACTACCTCTACTACTACTACTACTACTACTGCTACTACTGCTATCACTACTACTGCTAATAGTACTACTACTGCTACTTCTACTACTACTACTACTTCTAATACTGCTACTTCTAACACTGCTACTACTACAACTGTTACTTCAGCTAAGTACTGCTTCAAACACCAGATCGAAATACTCAAAATGTAGACATTTAAACTCTTTGTAATGAAATTCAACTGTCTTCAGCCTTCTCTTGCTGACGCAAGCACACACATTTTCTTCAGAAAATTTAACCTTTTCTAGTTTAGTTTAACTAGCCAAAAATACACCGATTACGCAGTAACTAATTCATACGAAACTAATTTGTTAGTTCATTCACATATTACACATCAAACTGTTCAGCTGTTCCTGCTTTAACTTATGTGTAAATATCTAAGTGATAGCATTTGTAGTTTTTGAGTTAGGGACGTTTGTTCAACACTAGTGCTTTACAGTCATTTTGCCTACTTTAAACAGCTGTTTCTTCTTGCATATTCAGTATTTGAACTGTAGCAGTTTCCACTATTTTCACACTACATACATATATTATATATATAACTGTTCAGCTACTTCTTCTGTCACTGACAATGTAAATATCTAAGTGGTAGCATTTGTAGTTTTTGAGCTATGATGGTTTGTTCAACATTAGTTATTATTAGCTGTACTGTTTTTGGCTCTTATGAACAGATTTTTCCTGTTTACACATATTTGAACTGTCACAGTTTCCAGAATTTTAGCACTATGTGCATATATTACACATTAAAATGTTCAGCCAGTTCTGCTCTTTCTCACAATCTAAATGGTGGGATTTGTAGTTTTTGAATTATGAACGTTTGAGCTCCACTTGCGCCTCTGCTGCTCTCCTACTGCAGCTTTCCTAATGCTGCTGTCTGCACTTCTCCACTTTGATACACACGTGGCTCTCTCTCTCTCTCTCTCTCTGTTAATACTGCTACTACTGCTACTGCTTCTACTTCTACTTCTAATACTACTACTACTGCTTCTAATACTGCTACTATTACTACTGCTACTACTTCTAATACTACTACTACTAATACTGCTACTATTACTACTGCTACTACTTCTAATACTACTACTAGCCTACTTCTAATACTGCTAATATTACTACTGCTACTACTTCTAATACTACTACTACTAATACTGCTACTATTACTACTGCTACTACTTCTAATACTACTACTAGTCTACTTCTAATACTGCTACTACTACTTCTAATGCTACTACTACTTCTAATACTGCTACTATTACAACTGCTACTACTTCTAATACTAGGTTACTACTAGGTTACTACTAGCCTACTTCTAATACTGCTACTACTTCGAATGCTGCTACTATTACTACTGCTACTACTTCTAATACTACTACTACTTCTAATACTGCTACTATTACAACTGCTACTACTTCTAACACTACTACTACTTCTAATACTGTTACTACTACTGCTACTAGCACTACTACTACTGCTACTACTACTACTTCTAATACTGCTACTACTTCTACTGCTACTACTTCTACTACTACTGCTACTACTACTACCTCTACTACTACTACTACTACTACTGCTACTACTGCTATCACTACTACTGCTAATAGTACTACTACTGCTACTTCTACTACTACTACTACTTCTAATACTGCTACTTCTAACACTGCTACTACTACAACTGTTACTTCAGCTAAGTACTGCTTCAAACACCAGATCGAAATACTCAAAATGTAGACATTTAAACTCTTTGTAATGAAATTCAACTGTCTTCAGCCTTCTCTTGCTGACGCAAGCACACACATTTTCTTCAGAAAATTTAACCTTTTCTAGTTTAGTTTAACTAGCCAAAAATACACCGATTACGCAGTAACTAATTCATACGAAACTAATTTGTTAACGCTATGTTAGCGTTAACGTTACATCTTCTAGTTAGTGTTAATCCTTGTAGGATTGCCCGCGCACGCAAACGTAACGTTAGCCACGGATAACTAGTCAAGCTAACATTAGCTAGTTTAGCCAACTCCCCACACATGCAGTCTTTGCTATTTTACTGGAATTTATGGACGTTACAAAGAATACAACACAATCACCCCTCCACATTAACAACATTAACGTTACCTCTTGCCGACATTGTCTAGTTTGACGTTAGCTAGTTAGCGTTAATTAGCTTAATGTTGCTCGCACATTTAAGCTAGCCATCAACTCGGTCATGTTAGCCCTTTGGAATTCGGTATTTTAAGATACAAAACCAGCTGGAGTGTATGGTGAACAACAATATAAAGCTATTCTAAAATGCTGCTTCTGTTGAAATGCCAAATAATTGGTTTAATAGGTGATTAGGAGAAACTTACCCCAGTCTTTCGATGAGAAGAAAATGGCGCTGTGAAAATTCTTGTCGGTTTGAAACGAGAAGGAGGTGGGCGGGGCTTTCCAGAGTACTTCTTACACCATGTATTTTAACTACGAAAATTTTCACCAACACTGTGGGGCATCTTAGTCAAGCTGTTGTTGTAATAACTCTGAAAGAGTCCATGTACTTTGACACTGCATATTTTACACTGGGGAATTTACTGTGTAACACCTGCCTGTAGTAAGCTCAGCCAATCAGAAGTCATGTAAAACTACACTGTAGTCATGGCCGGATTAACCATATGGGCAACTGGGCGAGTGCCCAGGGGCACCAAGACTCCTGGGGCACCAAGCAACCGATGTTATTTTTATTTTATTTTTTTTAATAATTAAAAAAATAAAATAAATTTAATTGCAATAATACAGTAGGCCTACATAAGTTTGGGACAACAGTGACCAAAAAATCACTCACGTTAACTTCTTGTCCCACAATGTGTCTCAGTGACTGCCCCTGGTGCCTGCGGCTGCGGCGGGTGGGGGTAGGAGGGAGTCAGCTCAGCCAATCAGCAGCCATGTAACACTCAAATGTAGTCAGCTCAGCCAATCAGCAGCCATGTAACACTCAAATGTAGTCAGCTCAGCCAATCAGCAGTCATGTAAAACTACACTATAGTAATCTCAGCCAATCAGTAGCCATGTAACAGTCAAATGTAGTCAGCTCAGCCAATCAGAAGACATGTAACACTAGACTGTAGTCAGCTCAGCCAGTCAGCAGCCATGTAACACTAGACTGTAGCCAGCTCAGCCAATCAGAAGTCATGTACCACTAGCCTGTAATCAGCTCAGCCAATCAGCAGCCATGTAACACTAGTCCGTAGTAAGCTCAGCCAATCAGCAGCCATGTAACACTCAAATGTAGTCAGCCCAGCCTATCAGAAATCATGTAACACCAGCCTGTAGTCAGCTCAGCCAATCAGCAGTCATGAAAAACTACACTGTAGTCAGCTCAGCCAATCAGCAGCCATAAAACACTCAAATGTAGTCAGCTCAGCCAATGAGCAGCCATGTAACACTAACCTGCAGTCAGCTCAGCCAGTCAGAAGTCAGGTAACACTAACCTGTTGTCAGCTCAGCCAATCAGCAGCTGTGTAACACTAGCCTGTAGTAAGCTCAGCCAATCAGCAGCCATGTAATAGGGTTGGGCGATATGTCAAAATATTCCTACCGGCCACCGTCAGCCCAACAACCGGAGATTGCCGATATATTCGCCGGGTGTCAGAGCGGCTGAGATTGTCACTACAATGAGAATAGCTGGTCCACCTTAAGTGAGCCTGGTCAGGTTAGCCATTGTCGCTAACTTCGGGGCTAACCTCCTTCACTTTAATCAAAAACTAAACTAAATTGTACACACTGTCGCTGCCCGATCTGAGTCAACCGTAGATGTGAGTCGCGCACATCTCACAGCGACAGTCAACTTCTAGTATGTAATGTTAGCTAACTAGAGAAAATGTCCGCTAGCCGTGATGCTAATTTTTGCTATGTTCAACTCCATTGACTTATGCTAAAAACATTATTGATCTAAAAGTCCGCTAGCTGCAACGCTAATTAGTGACAAATCCCATTTGATTATGCTAAAGTGTTAGCGACTTAAAAACTGGATCTGAAATGGGTTTGTCGCTGCCCAATCTGAGTTGAACATAGCGAAAATTAGCATCACGGGCTAGAAGTTGACTCTGTCGCTGTGAGATCGGGCAGCGACACACACATTGCACTGCTACATTCACAGCTATACTGCTAACTTCATACTCTCTGCTCCGGTCGCCACTGGCATGTGTGTGACGGTGAGGTCACACACATGCATATATTTATGTTATAGCTAACTGGTTTTTCGGATCACGTCGGAAATCAAATGTGTTTATGTTTATGGTTGTACTAAACGCCACTCTGGAAGGCGGAGTGAAAAGGCAACTGTCATCAAAAGGCAACTGTCCTCAGGTCAGCCATTCAGAAGTCATATAACACTAGCCTGTAGTGAGTTCAACCAATCATCAACTCATCCACCACTGATGTGTAGCAACCACCTGGGTGATGCACGGCAGACAGTTTGCGCCAGAACGCTCACCCACCACACAGGTCAGCCAATCAGCACTCATGTAACACTGAAATTTAGTCATCTCAGCTAATCAGAAGTCATGTAACACCAGTCTGAAGTAAGCTCATCCATTCAGCAGGCATGTAACACTAGACTGTAGTCAGCTCAGCCAATCAGCAGCCATGTAAAACCTGCCTGTAGTCAGCTCAATCAATCAGCAGCCATGTAACACTCAAATGTAGTCATCTCAGCCAATCAGTAGCCATGTAAGACTAGACTGTAGTGAACCCATCCAATCAGAAGCCATATAACACCAGCACGAAGTCAGCTCAGCCAATCAGCACTCATGTAACATTGAAATGTAGTAATCTTAGTCAATCAGAAGTCATGTAACGCCAGTCTAAAGTAAGCTCATCCAATCAGCAGTCATGTAACACTAGACTGTAGTCAGCTCAGCCAATCAGCAGCCATATAAAACCTGCCTGTGGTCACCTCAGCCAATCAGAAGTAATGTAACACTAGCCTGTAGTCTTCTCAACCAATCAGCAGCCATGTAACAGTCACATGTAGTCAGCTCAGCCAATCAGAAGTCATGTAACACTAGCCTGTAGACACCTCAGCCAATCAGAAGAAAAGTAATACTAGCCTGTAGTCAGCTCAGCCAATCAGCAGTCATGTAACACTAGACTGTAATCACCTCAACAAATCAGCAGCCATGTAACACTCAAATGGAGGAGACTACAGCAAGAGGAAAGGAGAGATCTGATTGGAAGATGGCAAGAGGAAATGAGGGATCTGATTGGACCACAGCAGGAGGAAAAGAGGAATCTGACTGGACTACAGCAGGAGGAAAGGAGAGATCTCATTGGACCACAGCAGGAGGAAAGGAGGGATCTGATTGGATCACAGCAGGAGGAAAGGAGAGCTCTGATTGGTCCAATCAGAGCTTTCCTTTTATCTTGCTGTCGTCCAATCAGATCCCTCCTTTCCTCTTGCTGTGGTCCAATCAGATCCCTCCTTTTATGCCACGGTCCAATCAGAGCTCTCCTTTCATCTTGCTGTGGTCCAATCAGAGCTCTCCTTTCATCTTGCTGTCGTCCAATCAGATCCCTCCTTTTATGCCACGGTCCAATCAGATCGCTCCTTTCCTCCTGCTGTCGTCCAATCAGATCCCTCCTTTCCTCTTGCTGTGGTCCAATCAGATCGCTCCTTTCATCTTGCTGTGGTCCAATCAGATCCCTCCTTTCCTCCTGCTGTGGTCCAATCAGATCCCTCCTTTCCTCTTGCTGTGGTCCAATCAGAGCTCTCCTTTCATCTTGCTGTCGTCCAATCAGATCGCTCCTTTCCTCCTGCTGTGGTCCAATCAGATCCCTCATTTTCTCTTGCTGTGGTCCAATCAGATCCCTCCTTTTATGCCACGGTCCAATCAGAGCTCTCCTTTCATCTTGCTGTGGTCCAATCAGATCGCTCCTTTCCTCCTGCTGTCGTCCAATCAGATCCCTCCTTTCCTCTTGCTGTGGTCCAATCAGAGCTCTCCTTTCATCTTGCTGTCGTCCAATCAGATCGCTCCTTTCCTCCTGCTGTGGTCCAATCAGATCCCTCCTTTCCTCTTGCTGTGGTCCAATCAGATCCCTCCTCTTATGCCACGGTCCAATCAGAGCTCTCCATTCATCTTGCTGTGGTCCAATCAGATCGCTCCTTTCCTCCTGCTGTGGTTCAATCAGATCGCTCCTTTTATGCCACGGTCCAATCAGAGCTCTCCTTTCATCTTACTGTCGTCCAATCAGATCCCTCCTTTTATGCCACGGTCCAATCAAATCGCTCCTTTCCTCCTGCTGTCGTCCAATCAGATCCCTCCTTTCCTCTTGCTGTGGTCCAATCAGAGCTCTCCTTTCATCTTGCTGTCGTCCAATCAGATCGCTCCTTTCTTCCTGCTGTGGTCCAATCAGATCCCTCCTTTTATGCCACAGTCCAATCAGAGCTCTCCTTTCATCTTGCTGTCGTCCAATCAGATCGCTCCTTTCCTCCTGCTGTGGTACAATCAGATCCCTCCTTTCCTCTTGCTGTGGTCCAATCAGATCCCTCCTCTTATGCCACGGTCCAATCAGAGCTCTCCATTCATCTTGCTGTGGTCCAATCAGAGCTCTCCTTTCATCTTGTTGTCGTCCAATCAGATCCCTCCTTTTATGCCACGGTCCAATCAGATCGCTCCTTTCCTCCTGCTGTCGTCCAATCAGATCCCTCCTTTCCTCTTGCTGTGGTCCAATCAAATCCCTCCTTTTATGCCACGGTCCAATCAGATCGCTCCTTTCCTCCTGCTGTCGTCCAATCAGATCCCTCCTTTCCTCTTGCTGTGGTCCAATCAGATCCCTCCTTTCCTCTTGCTGTGGTCCAATCAGATCGCTCCTTTTATCTTGCTGTGGTCCAATCAGATCCCTCCTTTCCTCTTGCTGTGGTCCAATCAGATCCCTTTTTTTATGCCACGGTCCAATCAGAGCTCTCCTTTCATCTTGCTGTGGTCCAATCAGATCGCTCCTTTCCTCCTGCTGTGGACCAATCAGATCCCTCCTTTCCTCTTGCTGTGGTCCAATCAGATCCCTCCTTTCCTCTTGCTGTGGTCCAATCAGATCTCTCCTTTCATCTTGCTCTCGTCCAATCAGATCGCTCCTTTTATGCCACGGTCCAATCAGATCGCTCCTTTCCTCCTGCTGTCGTCCAATCAGATCCCTCCTTTCCTCTTGCTGTGGTCCAATCAGATCGCTCCTTTCATCTTGCTGTGGTCCAATCAGATCCCTCCTTTCCTCTTGCTGTGGTCCAATCAGATCCCTCCTTTTATGCCACGGTCCAATCAGATCGCTCCTTTCCTCCTGCTGTGGTCCAATCAGATCCCTCCTTTTCTCTTGCTGTGGTCCAATCAGATCCCTCCTTTAATGCCACGGTCCAATCAGAGCTCTCCTTTCATCTTGCTGTGGTCCAATCAGATCGCTCCTTTCCTCCTGCTGTGGACCAATCAGATCCCTCCTTTCCTCTTGCTGTGGTCCAATCAGATCCCTCCTTTCCTCTTGCTGTGGTCCAATCAGATCTCTCCTTTCATCTTGCTGTCGTCCAATCAGATCGCTCCTTTTATGCCACGGTCCAATCAGATCGCTCCTTTCCTCCTGCTGTCGTCCAATCAGATCCCTCCTTTCCTCTTGCTGTGGTCCAATCAGATCCCTCCTTTTATGCCACGGTCCAATCAGATCGCTCCTTTCCTCCTGCTGTCGTCCAATCAGATCCCTCCTTTCCTCCTGCTGTCGTCCAATCAGATCCCTCCTTTCCTCTTGCTGTGGTCGAATCAGATCGCTCCTTTCATCTTGCTGTGGTCCAATCAGATCCCTCCTTTCCTCCTGCTGTGGTCCAATCAGATCCCTCCTTTCCTCTTGCTGTTGTCCAATCAGATCCCTCCTTTTATGCCACGGTCCAATCAGATCGCTCCTTTCCTCCTGCTGTGGTCCAATCAGATCCCTCCTTTTCTCTTGCTGTGGTCCAATCAGATCCCTCCTTTAATGCCACGGTCCAATCAGAGCTCTCCTTTCATCTTGCTGTGGTCCAATCAGATCGCTCCTTTCCTCCTGCTGTGGACCAATCAGATCCCTCCTTTCCTCTTGCTGTGGTCCAATCAGATCCCTCCTTTCCTCTTGCTGTGGTCCAATCAGATCTCTCCTTTCATCTTGCTGTCGTCCAATCAGATCGCTCCTTTTATGCCACGGTCCAATCAGATCGCTCCTTTCCTCCTGCTGTCGTCCAATCAGATCCCTCCTTTCCTCTTGCTGTGGTCCAATCAGATCCCTCCTTTTATGCCACGGTCCAATCAGATCGCTCCTTTCCTCCTGCTGTCGTCCAATCAGATCCCTCCTTTCCTCTTGCTGTGGTCCAATCAGATCGCTCCTTTCATCTTGCTGTGGTCCAATCAGATCCCTCCTTTCCTCCTGCTGTGGTCCAATCAGATCCCTCCTTTACTCTTGCTGTGGTCCAATCAGATCCCTCCTTTTATGCCACGGTCCAATCAGATCGCTCCTTTCCTCCTGCTGTGGTCCAATCAGATCCCTCCTTTTCTCTTGCTGTGGTCCAATCAGATCCCTCCTTTTATGCCACGGTCCAATCAGAGCTCTCCTTTCATCTTGCTGTGGTCCAATCAGATCGCTCCTTTCCTCCTGCTGTGGACCAATCAGATCCCTCCTTTCCTCTTGCTGTGGTCCAATCAGATCCCTCCTTTCCTCTTGCTGTGGTCCAATCAGATCTCTCCTTTCATCTTGCTGTCGTCCAATCAGATCGCTCCTTTTATGCCACGGTCCAATCAGATCGCTCCTTTCCTCCTGCTGTCGTCCAATCAGATCCCTCCTTTCCTCTTGCTGTGGTCCAATCAGATCCCTCCTTTTATGCCACGGTCCAATCAGATCGCTCCTTTCCTCCTGCTGTCGTCCAATCAGATCCCTCCTTTCCTCTTGCTGTGGTCGAATCAGATCGCTCCTTTCATCTTGCTGTGGTCCAATCAGATCCCTCCTTTCCTCCTGCTGTGGTCCAATCAGATCCCTCCTTTCCTCTTGCTGTTGTCCAATCAGATCCCTCCTTTTATGCCACGGTCCAATCAGATCGCTCCTTTCCTCCTGCTGTGGTCCAATCAGATCCCTCCTTTTCTCTTGCTGTGGTCCAATCAGATCCCTCCTTTAATGCCACGGTCCAATCAGAGCTCTCCTTTCATCTTGCTGTGGTCCAATCAGATCGCTCCTTTCCTCCTGCTGTGGACCAATCAGATCCCTCCTTTCCTCTTGCTGTGGTCCAATCAGATCCCTCCTTTCCTCTTGCTGTGGTCCAATCAGATCTCTCCTTTCATCTTGCTGTCGTCCAATCAGATCGCTCCTTTTATGCCACGGTCCAATCAGATCGCTCCTTTCCTCCTGCTGTCGTCCAATCAGATCCCTCCTTTCCTCCTGCTGTCGTCCAATCAGATCCCTCCTTTCCTCTTGCTGTGGTCGAATCAGATCGCTCCTTTCATCTTGCTGTGGTCCAATCAGATCCCTCCTTTCCTCCTGCTGTGGTCCAATCAGATCCCTCCTTTCCTCTTGCTGTCGTCCAATCAGATCGCTCCTTTTATGCCACGGTCCAATCAGATCGCTCCTTTCCTCCTGCTGTCGTCCAATCAGATCCCTCCTTTCCTCTTGCTGTGGTCCAATCAGATCCCTCCTTTTATGCCACGGTCCAATCAGATCGCTCCTTTCCTCCTGCTGTCGTCCAATCAGATCCCTCCTTTCCTCTTGCTGTGGTCGAATCAGATCGCTCCTTTCATCTTGCTGTGGTCCAATCAGATCCCTCCTTTCCTCCTGCTGTGGTCCAATCAGATCCCTCCTTTCCTCTTGCTGTTGTCCAATCAGATCCCTCCTTTTATGCCACGGTCCAATCAGATCGCTCCTTTCCTCCTGCTGTGGTCCAATCAGATCCCTCCTTTTCTCTTGCTGTGGTCCAATCAGATCCCTCCTTTAATGCCACGGTCCAATCAGAGCTCTCCTTTCATCTTGCTGTGGTCCAATCAGATCGCTCCTTTCCTCCTGCTGTGGACCAATCAGATCCCTCCTTTCCTCTTGCTGTGGTCCAATCAGATCCCTCCTTTCCTCTTGCTGTGGTCCAATCAGATCTCTCCTTTCATCTTGCTGTCGTCCAATCAGATCGCTCCTTTTATGCCACGGTCCAATCAGATCGCTCCTTTCCTCCTGCTGTCGTCCAATCAGATCCCTCCTTTCCTCCTGCTGTCGTCCAATCAGATCCCTCCTTTCCTCTTGCTGTGGTCGAATCAGATCGCTCCTTTCATCTTGCTGTGGTCCAATCAGATCCCTCCTTTCCTCCTGCTGTGGTCCAATCAGATCCCTCCTTTCCTCTTGCTGTTGTCCAATCAGATCCCTCCTTTTATGCCACGGTCCAATCAGATCGCTCCTTTCCTCCTGCTGTCGTCCAATCAGATCCCTCCTTTTCTCTTGCTGTGGTCCAATCAGATCCCTCCTTTAATGCCACGGTCCAATCAGAGCTCTCCTTTCATCTTGCTGTGGTCCAATCAGATCGCTCCTTTCCTCCTGCTGTGGACCAATCAGATCCCTCCTTTCCTCTTGCTGTGGTCCAATCAGATCCCTCCTTTCCTCTTGCTGTGGTCCAATCAGATCTCTCCTTTCATCTTGCTGTCGTCCAATCAGATCGCTCCTTTTATGCCACGGTCCAATCAGATCGCTCCTTTCCTCCTGCTGTCGTCCAATCAGATCCCTCCTTTCCTCTTGCTGTGGTCCAATCAGATCGTTCCTTTCATCTTGCTGTGGTCCAATCAGATCCCTCCTTTCCTCCTGCTGTGGTCCAATCAGATCCCTCCTTTCCTCTTGCTGTGGTCCAATCAGATCCCTCCTTTTATGCCACGGTCCAATCAGATCGCTCCTTTCCTCCTGCTGTGGTCCAATCAGATCCCTCCTTTCCTCTTGCTGTGGTCCAATCAGATCCCTCCTTTAATGCCACGGTCCAATCAGAGCTCTCCTTTCATCTTGCTGTCGTCCAATCAGATCGCTCCTTTCCTCCTGCTGTGGTCCAATCAGATCCCTCCTTTCCTCTTGCTGTGGTCCAATCAGATCCCTCCTTTTATGCCACGGTCCAATCAGATCGCTCCTTTCCTCCTGCTGTGGTCCAATCAGATCCCTCCTTTCCTCCTGCTGTGGTCAAATCAGATCCCTCCTTTCCTCTTGCTGTGGTCCAATCAGAGCTCTCCTTTCATCTTGCTGTCGTCCAATCAGATCCCTCCTTTTATGCCACGGTCCAATCAGATCGCTCCGTTCCTCCTGCTGTCGTCCAATCAGATCCCTCCTTTCCTCTTGCTATGGTCGAATCAGATCGCTCCTTTCATCTTGCTGTGGTCCAATCAGATCCCTCCTTTTATGCCACGGTCCAATCAGATCGCTCCTTTTCTCCTGCTGTCGTCCAATCAGATCCCTCCTTTCCTCTTGCTGTGGTCCAATCAGATCGCTCCTTTCATCTTGCTGTGGTCCAATCAGATCCCTCCTTTCCTCCTGCTTTGGTCCAATCAGATCCCTCCTTTCCTCTTGCTGTGGTCCAATCAGATCCCTCCTTTTATGCCACGGTCCAATCAGAGCTCTCCTTTCATCTTGCTGTGGTCCATTCAGATCGCTCCTTTCCTCCTGCTGTGGTCCAATCAGATCCCTCCTTTCCTCTTGCTGTGGTCCAATCAGAGCTCTCCTTTCATCTTGCTGTCGTCCAATCAGATGGCTCCTTTCTTCCTGCTGTGGTCCAATCAGATCCCTCCTTTCCTCCTGCTGTGGTCCAATGAGATCCCTCCTTTCCTCTTGCTGTGGTCCAATCAGAGATCTCCTTTCATCTTGCTGTCGTCCAATCAGATCCCTCCTTTTATGCCACGGTCCAATCAGATCGCTCCTTTCCTCCTGCTGTCGTCCAATCAGATCCCTCCTTTCCTCTTGCTGTGGTCCAATCAGATCGCTCCTTTCATCTTGCTGTGGTCCAATCAGATCGCTCCTTTCCTCCTGCTGTGGTCCAATCAGATCCCTCCTTTCCTCTTGCTGTGGTCCAATCAGATCCCTCCTTTTATGCCACGGTCCAATCAGATCGCTCCTTTCCTCCTGCTGTCGTCCAATCAGATCCCTCCTTTCTTCCTGCTGTGGTCCAATCAGATCCCTCCTTTCCTCCTGCTGTGGTCCAATCAGATCCCTCCTTTCCTCTTGCTGTGGTCCAATCAGAGATCTCCTTTCATCTTGCTGTCGTCCAATCAGATCCCTCCTTTTATGCCACGGTCCAATCAGATCGCTCCTTTCCTCCTGCTGTCGTCCAATCAGATCCCTCCTTTCCTCTTGCTGTGGTCCAATCAGATCGCTCCTTTCATCTTGCTGTGGTCCAATCAGATCCCTCCTTTCCTCCTGCTGTGGTCCAATCAGATCCCTCCTTTCCTCTTGCTGTGGTCCAATCAGAGCTCTCCTTTCATCTTGCTGTCGTCCAATCAGATCGCTCCTTTCCTCCTGCTGTGGTCCAATCAGATCCCTCCTTTCCTCTTGCTGTTGTCCAATCAGATCCCTCCTTTTATGCCACGGTCCAATCAGATCGCTCCTTTCATCTTGCTGTGGTCCAATCAGATCCCTCCTTTCCTCCTGCTGTGGTCCAATCAGATCCCTCCTTTCCTCTTGCTGTGGTCCAATCAGATCCCTCCTTTTATGCCACGGTCCAATCAGATCGCTCCTTTCCTCCTGCTGTGGTCCAATCAGATCCCTCCTTTTCTCTTGCTGTGGTCCAATCAGATCCCTCCTTTAATGCCACGGTCCAATCAGAGCTCTCCTTTCATCTTGCTGTGGTCCAATCAGATCGCTCCTTTCCTCCTGCTGTGGACCAATCAGATCCCTCCTTTCCTCTTGCTGTGGTCCAATCAGATCCCTCCTTTCCTCTTGCTGTGGTCCAATCAGATCTCTCCTTTCATCTTGCTGTCGTCCAATCAGATCGCTCCTTTTATGCCACGGTCCAATCAGATCGCTCCTTTCCTCCTGCTGTCGTCCAATCAGATCCCTCCTTTCCTCTTGCTGTGGTCCAATCAGATCCCTCCTTTTATGTCAAGGTCCAATCAGATCGCTCCTTTCCTCCTGCTGTCGTCCAATCAGATCCCTCCTTTCCTCTTGCTGTGGTCGAATCAGATCGCTCCTTTCATCTTGCTGTGGTCCAATCAGATCCCTCCTTTCCTCCTGCTGTGGTCCAATCAGATCCCTCCTTTCCTCTTGCTGTTGTCCAATCAGATCCCTCCTTTTATGCCACGGTCCAATCAGATCGCTCCTTTCCTCCTGCTGTGGTCCAATCAGATCCCTCCTTTTCTCTTGCTGTGGTCCAATCAGATCCCTCCTTTAATGCCACGGTCCAATCAGAGCTCTCCTTTCATCTTGCTGTGGTCCAATCAGATCGCTCCTTTCCTCCTGCTGTGGACCAATCAGATCCCTCCTTTCCTCTTGCTGTGGTCCAATCAGATCCCTCCTTTCCTCTTGCTGTGGTCCAATCAGATCTCTCCTTTCATCTTGCTGTCGTCCAATCAGATCGCTCCTTTTATGCCACGGTCCAATCAGATCGCTCCTTTCCTCCTGCTGTCGTCCAATCAGATCCCTCCTTTCCTCTTGCTGTGGTCCAATCAGATCCCTCCTTTTATGCCACGGTCCAATCAGATCGCTCCTTTCCTCCTGCTGTCGTCCAATCAGATCCCTCCTTTCCTCTTGCTGTGGTCGAATCAGATCGCTCCTTTCATCTTGCTGTGGTCCAATCAGATCCCTCCTTTCCTCCTGCTGTGGTCCAATCAGATCCCTCCTTTCCTCTTGCTGTTGTCCAATCAGATCCCTCCTTTTATGCCACGGTCCAATCAGATCGCTCCTTTCCTCCTGCTGTGGTCCAATCAGATCCCTCCTTTTCTCTTGCTGTGGTCCAATCAGATCCCTCCTTTAATGCCACGGTCCAATCAGAGCTCTCCTTTCATCTTGCTGTGGTCCAATCAGATCGCTCCTTTCCTCCTGCTGTGGACCAATCAGATCCCTCCTTTCCTCTTGCTGTGGTCCAATCAGATCCCTCCTTTCCTCTTGCTGTGGTCCAATCAGATCTCTCCTTTCATCTTGCTGTCGTCCAATCAGATCGCTCCTTTTATGCCACGGTCCAATCAGATCGCTCCTTTCCTCCTGCTGTCGTCCAATCAGATCCCTCCTTTCCTCTTGCTGTGGTCCAATCAGATCGTTCCTTTCATCTTGCTGTGGTCCAATCAGATCCCTCCTTTCCTCCTGCTGTGGTCCAATCAGATCCCTCCTTTCCTCTTGCTGTGGTCCAATCAGATCCCTCCTTTTATGCCACGGTCCAATCAGATCGCTCCTTTCCTCCTGCTGTGGTCCAATCAGATCCCTCCTTTCCTCTTGCTGTGGTCCAATCAGATCCCTCCTTTAATGCCACGGTCCAATCAGAGCTCTCCTTTCATCTTGCTGTCGTCCAATCAGATCGCTCCTTTCCTCCTGCTGTGGTCCAATCAGATCCCTCCTTTCCTCTTGCTGTGGTCCAATCAGATCCCTCCTTTTATGCCACGGTCCAATCAGATCGCTCCTTTCCTCCTGCTGTGGTCCAATCAGATCCCTCCTTTCCTCCTGCTGTGGTCAAATCAGATCCCTCCTTTCCTCTTGCTGTGGTCCAATCAGAGCTCTCCTTTCATCTTGCTGTCGTCCAATCAGATCCCTCCTTTTATGCCACGGTCCAATCAGATCGCTCCTTTCATCTTGCTGTGGTCCAATCAGATCCCTCCTTTCCTCCTGCTTTGGTCCAATCAGATCCCTCCTTTCCTCTTGCTGTGGTCCAATCAGATCCCTCCTTTTATGCCACGGTCCAATCAGAGCTCTCCTTTCATCTTGCTGTGGTCCATTCAGATCGCTCCTTTCCTCCTGCTGTGGTCCAATCAGATCCCTCCTTTCCTCTTGCTGTGGTCCAATCAGAGCTCTCCTTTCATCTTGCTGTCGTCCAATCAGATGGCTCCTTTCTTCCTGCTGTGGTCCAATCAGATCCCTCCTTTCCTCCTGCTGTGGTCCAATCAGATCCCTCCTTTCCTCTTGCTGTGGTCCAATCAGAGATCTCCTTTCATCTTGCTGTCGTCCAATCAGATCCCTCCTTTTATGCCACGGTCCAATCAGATCGCTCCTTTCCTCCTGCTGTCGTCCAATCAGATCCCTCCTTTCCTCTTGCTGTGGTCCAATCAGATCGCTCCTTTCATCTTGCTGTGGTCCAATCAGATCGCTCCTTTCCTCCTGCTGTGGTCCAATCAGATGCCTCCTTTCCTCTTGCTGTGGTCCAATCAGATCCCTCCTTTTATGCCACGGTCCAATCAGATCGCTCCTTTCCTCCTGCTGTCGTCCAATCAGATCCCTCCTTTCTTCCTGCTGTGGTCCAATCAGATCCCTCCTTTCCTCCTGCTGTGGTCCAATCAGATCCCTCCTTTCCTCTTGCTGTGGTCCAATCAGAGATCTCCTTTCATCTTGCTGTCGTCCAATCAGATCCCTCCTTTTATGCCACGGTCCAATCAGATCGCTCCTTTCCTCCTGCTGTCGTCCAATCAGATCCCTCCTTTCCTCTTGCTGTGGTCCAATCAGATCGCTCCTTTCATCTTGCTGTGGTCCAATCAGATCCCTCCTTTCCTCCTGCTGTGGTCCAATCAGATCCCTCCTTTCCTCTTGCTGTGGTCCAATCAGAGCTCTCCTTTCATCTTGCTGTCGTCCAATCAGATCGCTCCTTTCCTCCTGCTGTGGTCCAATCAGATCCCTCCTTTCCTCTTGCTGTTGTCCAATCAGATCCCTCCTTTTATGCCACGGTCCAATCAGATCGCTCCTTTCATCTTGCTGTGGTCCAATCAGATCCCTCCTTTCCTCCTGCTGTGGTCCAATCAGATCCCTCCTTTCCTCTTGCTGTGGTCCAATCAGATCCCTCCTTTTATGCCACGGTCCAATCAGATCGCTCCTTTCCTCCTGCTGTGGTCCAATCAGATCCCTCCTTTTCTCTTGCTGTGGTCCAATCAGATCCCTCCTTTAATGCCACGGTCCAATCAGAGCTCTCCTTTCATCTTGCTGTGGTCCAATCAGATCGCTCCTTTCCTCCTGCTGTGGACCAATCAGATCCCTCCTTTCCTCTTGCTGTGGTCCAATCAGATCCCTCCTTTCCTCTTGCTGTGGTCCAATCAGATCTCTCCTTTCATCTTGCTGTCGTCCAATCAGATCGCTCCTTTTATGCCACGGTCCAATCAGATCGCTCCTTTCCTCCTGCTGTCGTCCAATCAGATCCCTCCTTTCCTCTTGCTGTGGTCCAATCAGATCCCTCCTTTTATGCCACGGTCCAATCAGATCGCTCCTTTCCTCCTGCTGTCGTCCAATCAGATCCCTCCTTTCCTCTTGCTGTGGTCGAATCAGATCGCTCCTTTCATCTTGCTGTGGTCCAATCAGATCCCTCCTTTCCTCCTGCTGTGGTCCAATCAGATCCCTCCTTTCCTCTTGCTGTTGTCCAATCAGATCCCTCCTTTTATGCCACGGTCCAATCAGATCGCTCCTTTCCTCCTGCTGTGGTCCAATCAGATCCCTCCTTTTCTCTTGCTGTGGTCCAATCAGATCCCTCCTTTAATGCCACGGTCCAATCAGAGCTCTCCTTTCATCTTGCTGTGGTCCAATCAGATCGCTCCTTTCCTCCTGCTGTGGACCAATCAGATCCCTCCTTTCCTCTTGCTGTGGTCCAATCAGATCCCTCCTTTCCTCTTGCTGTGGTCCAATCAGATCTCTCCTTTCATCTTGCTGTCGTCCAATCAGATCGCTCCTTTTATGCCACGGTCCAATCAGATCGCTCCTTTCCTCCTGCTGTCGTCCAATCAGATCCCTCCTTTCCTCTTGCTGTGGTCCAATCAGATCCCTCCTTTTATGCCACGGTCCAATCAGATCGCTCCTTTCCTCCTGCTGTCGTCCAATCAGATCCCTCCTTTCCTCTTGCTGTGGTCGAATCAGATCGCTCCTTTCATCTTGCTGTGGTCCAATCAGATCCCTCCTTTCCTCCTGCTGTGGTCCAATCAGATCCCTCCTTTCCTCTTGCTGTTGTCCAATCAGATCCCTCCATTTATGCCACGGTCCAATCAGATCGCTCCTTTCCTCCTGCTGTGGTCCAATCAGATCCCTCCTTTTCTCTTGCTGTGGTCCAATCAGATCCCTCCTTTAATGCCACGGTCCAATCAGAGCTCTCCTTTCATCTTGCTGTGGTCCAATCAGATCGCTCCTTTCCTCCTGCTGTGGACCAATCAGATCCCTCCTTTCCTCTTGCTGTGGTCCAATCAGATCCCTCCTTTCCTCTTGCTGTGGTCCAATCAGATCTCTCCTTTCATCTTGCTGTCGTCCAATCAGATCGCTCCTTTTATGCCACGGTCCAATCAGATCGCTCCTTTCCTCCTGCTGTCGTCCAATCAGATCCCTCCTTTCCTCTTGCTGTGGTCCAATCAGATCCCTCCTTTTATGCCACGGTCCAATCAGATCGCTCCTTTCCTCCTGCTGTAGTCCAATCAGATCCCTCCTTTCCTCTTGCTGTGGTCGAATCAGATCGCTCCTTTCATCTTGCTGTGGTCCAATCAGATCCCTCCTTTCCTCCTGCTGTGGTCCAATCAGATCCCTCCTTTCCTCTTGCTGTTGTCCAATCAGATCCCTCCTTTTATGCCACGGTCCAATCAGATCGCTCCTTTCCTCCTGCTGTGGTCCAATCAGATCCCTCCTTTTCTCTTGCTGTGGTCCAATCAGATCCCTCCTTTAATGCCACGGTCCAATCAGAGCTCTCCTTTCATCTTGCTGTGGTCCAATCAGATCGCTCCTTTCCTCCTGCTGTGGACCAATCAGATCCCTCCTTTCCTCTTGCTATGGTCCAATCAGATCCCTCCTTTCCTCTTGCTGTGGTCCAATCAGATCTCTCCTTTCATCTTGCTGTCGTCCAATCAGATCCCTCCTTTTATGCCACGGTCCAATCAGATCGCTCCTTTCCTCCTGCTGTCGTCCAATCAGATCCCTCCTTTCCTCTTGCTGTGGTCCAATCAGATCGCTCCTTTCATCTTGCTGTGGTCCAATCAGATCCCTCCTTTCCTCCTGCTGTGGTCCAATCAGATCCCTCCTTTCCTCTTGCTGTGGTCCAATCAGATCCCTCCTTTTATGCCACGGTCCAATCAGATCGCTCCTTTCCTCCTGCTGTGGTCCAATCAGATCCCTCCTTTCCTCTTGCTGTGGTCCAATCAGATCCCTCCTTTAATGCCACGGTCCAATCAGAGCTCTCCTTTCATCTTGCTGTCGTCCAATCAGATCGCTCCTTTCCTCCTGCTGTGGTCCAATCAGATCCCTCCTTTCCTCTTGCTGTGGTCCAATCAGATCCCTCCTTTTAAGCCACGGTCCAATCAGATCGCTCCTTTCCTCCTGCTGTGGTCCAATCAGATCCCTCCTTTCCTCCTGCTGTGGTCAAATCAGATCCCTCCTTTCCTCTTGCTGTGGTCCAATCAGAGCTCTCCTTTCATCTTGCTGTCGTCCAATCAGATCCCTCCTTTTATGCCACGGTCCAATCAGATCGCTCCGTACCTCCCGCTTTCGTCCAATCAGATCCCTCCTTTCCTCTTGCTATGGTCGAATCAGATCGCTCCTTTCATCTTGCTGTGGTCCAATCAGATCCCTCCTTTTATGCCACGGTCCAATCAGATCGCTCCTTTCCTCCTGCTGTCGTCCAATCAGATCCCTCCTTTCCTCTTGCTGTGGTCCAATCAGATCGCTCCTTTCATCTTGCTGTGGTCCAATCAGATCCCTCCTTTCCTCCTGCTTTGGTCCAATCAGATCCCTCCTTTCCTCTTGCTGTGGTCCAATCCGATCCCTCCTTTTATGCCACGGTCCAATCAGAGCTCTCCTTTCATCTTGCTGTGGTCCATTCAGATCGCTCCTTTCCTCCTGCTGTGGTCCAATCAGATCCCTCCTTTCCTCTTGCTGTGGTCCAATCAGAGCTCTCCTTTCATCTTGCTGTCGTCCAATCAGATGGCTCCTTTCTTCCTGCTGTGGTCCAATCAGATCCCTCCTTTCCTCCTGCTGTGGTCCAATCAGATCCCTCCTTTCCTCTTGCTGTGGTCCAATCAGAGATCTCCTTTCATCTTGCTGTCGTCCAATCAGATCGCTCCTTTTATGCCACGGTCCAATCAGATCGCTCCTTTCCTCCTGCTGTCGTCCAATCAGATCCCTCCTTTCCTCTTGCTGTGGTCCAATCAGATCGCTCCTTTCATCTTGCTGTGGTCCAATCAGATCCCTCCTTTCCTCCTGCTGTGGTCCAATCAGATCCCTCCTTTCCTCTTGCTGTGGTCCAATCAGATCCCTCCTTTTATGCCACGGTCCAATCAGATCGCTCCTTTCCTCCTGCTGTGGTCCAATCAGATCCCTCCTTTTCTCTTGCTGTGGTCCAATCAGATCCCTCCTTTTATGCCACGGTCCAATCAGAGCTCTCCTTTCATCTTGCTGTGGTCCAATCAGATCGCTCCTTTCCTCCTGCTGTGGACCAATCAGATCCCTCCTTTCCTCTTGCTGTGGTCCAATCAGATCCCTCCTTTCCTCTTGCTGTGGTCCAATCAGATCTCTCCTTTCATCTTGCTGTCGTCCAATCAGATCGCTCCTTTTATGCCACGGTCCAATCAGATCGCTCCTTTCCTCCTGCTGTCGTCCAATCAGATCCCTCCTTTCCTCTTGCTGTGGTCCAATCAGATCGCTCCTTTCATCTTGCTGTGGTCCAATCAGATCCCTCCTTTCCTCCTGCTGTGGTCCAATCAGATCCCTCCTTTCCTCTTGCTGTGGTCCAATCAGATCCCTCCTTTTATGCCACGGTCCAATCAGATCGCTCCTTTCCTCCTGCTGTGGTCCAATCAGATCCCTCCTTTCCTCTTGCTGTGGTCCAATCAGATCCCTCCTTTAATGCCACGGTCCAATCAGAGCTCTCCTTTCATCTTGCTGTCGTCCAATCAGATCGCTCCTTTCCTCCTGCTGTGGTCCAATCAGATCCCTCCTTTCCTCTTGCTGTGGTCCAATCAGATCCCTCCTTTTATGCCACGGTCCAATCAGATCGCTCCTTTCCTCCTGCTGTGGTCCAATCAGATCCCTCCTTTCCTCCTGCTGTGGTCAAATCAGATCCCTCCTTTCCTCTTGCTGTGGTCCAATCAGAGCTCTCCTTTCATCTTGCTGTCCTCCAATCAGATCCCTCCTTTTATGCCACGGTCCAATCAGATCGCTCCGTTCCTCCTGCTGTCGTCCAATCAGATCCCTCCTTTCCTCTTGCTATGGTCGAATCAGATCGCTCCTTTCATCTTGCTGTGGTCCAATCAGATCCCTCCTTTTATGCCACGGTCCAATCAGATCGCTCCTTTCCTCCTGCTGTCGTCCAATCAGATCCCTCCTTTCCTCTTGCTGTGGTCCAATCAGATCGCTCCTTTCATCTTGCTGTGGTCCAATCAGATCCCTCCTTTCCTCCTGCTTTGGTCCAATCAGATCCCTCCTTTCCTCTTGCTGTGGTCCAATCAGATCGCTCATTTCATCTTGCTGTGGTCCCATCAGATCCCTCCTTTCCTCCTGCTGTGGTCCAATCAGATCCCTCCTTTCCTCTTGCTGTGGTCCAATCAGAGCTCTCCTTTCATCTTGCTGTCGTCCAATCAGATCGCTCCTTTCCGCCTGCTGTGGTCCAATCAGATCCCTCCTTTCCTCTTGCTGTGGTCCAATCAGATCCCTCCTTTTATGCCATGGTCCAATCACAGCTCTCCTTTCATCTTGCTGTGGTCCAATCAGATCGCTCCTTTCCTCCTGCTGTGGTCCAATCAGATCCATCCTTTCCTCTTGCTGTGGTCCAATCAGAGCTCTCCTTTAACCTTGCTGTCGTCCAATCAGATCGCTCCTTTCTTCCTGCTGTGGTCCAATCAGATCCCTCCTTTTATGCCACGGTCCAATCAGAGCTCTCCTTTCATCTTGCTGTCGTCCAATCAGATCGCTCCTTTCCTCCTGCTGTGGTCCAATCAGATCCCTCCTCTTATGCCACGGTCCAATCAGAGCTCTCCATTCATCTTGCTGTGGTCCAATCAGATCGCTCCTTTCCTCCTGCTGTGGTCCAATCAGATCCCTCCTTTCCTCCTGCTGTGGTCCAATCAGAGATCTCCTTTCATCTTGCTGTCGTCCAATCAGATCCCTCCTTTTATGCCACGGTCCAATCAGATCCCTCCTTTCCTCCTGCTGTGGTCCAATCAGATCCCTCCTTTCCTCCTGCTGTGGTCCAATCAGATCGCTCCTTTCATCTTGCTGTGGTCCAATCAGATCCCTCCTTTTATGCCACGGTCCAATCAGATCGCTCCTTTCCTCCTGCTGTCGTCCAATCAGATCCCTCCTTTCCTCTTGCTGTGGTCCAATCAGATTGCTCCTTTCATCTTGCTGTGGTCCAATCAGATCGCTCCTTTCCTCCTGATGTGGTCCAATCTGATCCCTCCTTTCCTCTTGCTGTGGTCCAATCAGATCCCTCCTTTTATGCCACGGTCCAATCAGAGATCTCCTTTCATCTTGCTGTGGTCCAATCAGATCGCTCCTTTTATGCCACGGTCCAATCAGATCGCTCCTTTCCTCCTGCTGTCGTCCAATCAGATCCCTCCTTTCCTCTTGCTGTGGTCCAATCAGAGATCTCCTTTCATCTTGCTGTCGTCCAATCAGATCCCTCCTTTTATGCCACGGTCCAATCAGATCGCTCCTTTCCTCCTGCTGTGGTCCAATCAGATCCCTCCTTTCCTCCTGCTGTGGTCCAATCAGATCCCTCCTTTCCTCTTGCTGTGGTCCAATCAGAGCTCTCCTTTCATCTTGTTTTCATACAATCAGATCCCTCCTCTTATGCCACGGTCAAATCAGATCGCTCCTTTCATCCTGCTGTCGTCCAATCAGATCCCTCCTTTCCTCTTGCTGTGGTCCAATCAGATCCCTCCTTTTATGCCACGGTCCAATCAGATCGCTCCTTTCCTCCTGCTGTGGTCCAATCAGATCCCTCCTTTCCTCTTGCTGTGGTCCAATCAGAGCTCTACTTTCATCTTGCTGTGGTCCAATCAGATCGCTCCTTTCCTCCTGCTGTGGTCCAATCAGATCCCTCCTTTCCTCTTGCTGTGGTCCAATCAGAGCTCTCCTTTCACCTTGCTGTCGTCCAATCAGATCGCTCCTTTCTTGCTGCTGTGGTCCAATCAGATCCCTCCTTTTTCCTCCTCCTTTTTTAAACAACCTTTAAAGGCAAAAAACGCTGTTTCCAGCCCGAAATAGCATTTTGTCACATAGAAAAGTGATTCCACCTATAAACCGATTTTTTTGTAGATAAAACACTGTTTCTCCATCCAAATAGCCTTTAAAGGCAAAAAACGCTGTTTCCAGCCCCAAACAGCATTTTGGCACATAAATCATTGTTTCTCCCTCCAAACTGCCTTTAAAGTGGGACCTTGCATGGCTGGAAAGGCCTCAGTAAAGTTAATGAGAAGGCCTTCATTGACTAAACATTGGTGACCTTTTGAACTTTGGGGTCACTTTTGGGGCACTTCCTGTGGTCCTAGACGGACAAAATTGAACTCACACGTTCGGTGGGACGCCAGCTATCAGGCAAAAGTGGTTGCAAGTCAATCGGGACTTGCATGGCTGAAAAGGCCTCAGTAAATTTGTTCCTCATACATTGGCCACCTTTTGAACTTTGGGGTCACTTTTGGGGCACTTCCTGTGGTCCTAGAACGACAAAATTGCACTCTCACGTTCGGTGGGACGCCAGCTTTCAGGCAAAAGTGGTTGCAAGTCAATCGGACCTTGTATGGCTGAAAAGGCCTCAGTAAAGTTGATGAGAAGGCCTTCATTGACTTAACATTGGTGACCTTTTGAAGTTTGAGGTCACTTTTCGGGCACTTCCTGTGGTCCTAGAAGGACAAAATTGAACTCACACGGTCGGTGGGACGCCAGCTTTCAAGCAAAAGTGGTTACAAGTCAATCGGGACTTGCATGGCTGAAAAGGCCTCAGTAAAGTTGATGAGAAGGCCTTCATTGACTTAACATTGGTGACCTTTTGAACTTTGGGGTCACTTTTGGGGCACTTCCTGTGGTCCTAGAAGGACAAAATTGAACTCACACGTTCGGTGGGACGCCAGCTTTCAGGCAAAAGTGGTTGCAAGTCAATCGGGACTTGCATGGCTGAAAAGGCCTCAGTAAAGTTGATGAGAAGGCCTTCATTGACTAAACATTGGTGACCTTTTGAAGTTTGAGGTCACTTTTGGGGCACTTCCTGTGGTCCTAGAAGGACAAAATTGAACTCACACAGTCGGTGGGATGCCAGCTTTCAAGCAAAAGTGGTTGCAAGTCAATCGGGACTTGCATGGCTGAAAAGGCCTCAGTAAATTTGTTCCTCATACATTGGCCACCTTTTGAACTTTGGGGTCACTTTTGGGGCACTTCCTGTGGTCCTAGAAGGACAAAATTGAACTCACACGTTCGGTGGGACGCCAGCTATCAGGCAAAAGTGGTTGCAAGTCAATCGGGACTTGCATGGCTGAAAAGGCCTCAGTAAATTTGTTCCTCATACATTGGCCACCTTTTGAACTTTGGGGTCACTTTTGGGGCACTTCCTGTGGTCCTAGAAGGACAAAATTGAACTCACACGTTCGGTGGGACGCCAGCTTTCAAGCAAAAGTGGTTGCAAGTCAATTAGGACTTGCATGGCTAAAAAGGCCTCAGTAAAGTTGATGAGAAGGCCTTCATTGACTTAACATTGGTGACCTTTTGAAGTTTGAGGTCACTTTTGGGGCACTTCCTGTGGTCCTAGAAGGACAAAATTGAACTCACACGTTCGGTGGGACGCCAGCTTTCAGGCAAAAGTGGTTGCAAGTCAATCGGGACTTGCATGGCTGAAAAGGCCTCAGTAAATTTGTTCCTCATACATTGGCCACATGATGCATGGCTGAAAAGGCCTCAGTAGTAGCAGTTTCCAGCCGCAAACAGCATTTTAACACATAAAACATTGTTTGGCCCTCCAAGCTGCCTTTAAACACAAAAAACGCAGTAAAAAACTGTTTCTCCATCCAAACAGCCTCAAAGGCAAAAAAAGCTGTTTCCAGCCTGAAACAGCATTTTGCCACATAAAACAGTGATTCCACCACAAAACAGCATTTTGCCACATAAAACAGTGTTTCTCTCTCCAAACAGCATTTTGCCACATAAAACAGTGATTCCACCACAAAACAGCATTTTGCCACATAAAACAGTGTTTCTCTCTCTAAACATCATTTTGCCACATAAAACAGTGATTCCACCTATAAACAGCATTTTGGCAGATAAAACACTGTTTCTCCATCCAAACAGCCTTTAAAGGCAAAAAACGCTGTTTCCAGCCCGAAACAGCATTTTGCCACATAAAACAATGATTCTGCCTCCAAACTGCTTTTAAACGCAAAAAACGCTGTTTCCAGCCTGAAACAGCATTTTGCCACATAAAACAGTGATTCCACCACAAAACAGCATTTTGCCACATAAAACAGTGTTTCTCTCTCCAAACAGCATTTTGCCACATAAAACAGTGATTCCACCACAAAACAGCATTTTGCCACATAAAACACTGTTTCTCCCTCTAAACAGCCTTTAAAGGCAAAAAACGCTGTTTCCAGCCAGAAACAGCATTTTGCCACATAAAACAGTGATTCCACCTATAAACAGCATTTTGGCACATAAAACACTGTTTCTCCCTCTAAACAGCCTTTAAAGGCAAAAAACGCTGTTTCCAACCAGAAACAGCATTTTGCCACATAAAACAGTGATTCTGCTTCCAAACTGCTTTAAAACGCAAAAAACGCTGTTTCCAGCCTGAAACAGCATTTTGCCACATAAAACAGTGATTCCACCACAAAACAGCATTTTGCCACATAAAACAGTGTTTCTCTCTCCAAACAGCATTTTGCCACATAAAACAGTGATTCCACCTATAAACAGCATTTTGCCACATAAAACCCTGTTTCTCCCTCTAAACAGCCTTTAAAGGCAAAAAACGCTGTTTCCAGCCAGAAACAGCATTTTGCCACATAAAACAGTGATTCTGCCTCCAAACTGCTTTTAAACGCAAAAAACGCTGTTTCCAGCCTGAAACAGCATTTTGCCACATAAAACAGTGATTCCACCACAAAACAGCATTTTGCCACATAAAACAGTGTTTCTCTCTCCAAACAGCATTTTGCCACATAAAACAGTGATTCCACCACAAAACAGCATTTTGCCACATAAAACACTGTTTCTCCCTCTAAACAGCCTTTAAAGGCAAAAAACGCTGTTTCCAGCCAGAAACAGCATTTTGCCACATAAAACAGTGATTCTGCCTCCAAACTGCTTTTAAACGCAAAAAACGCTGTTTCCAGCCTGAAACAGCATTTTGCCACATAAAACAGTGATTCCACCATAAAACAGCATTTTGCCACATAAAACACTGTTTCTCTCTCCAAACAGCATTTTGCCACATAAAACAGTGATTCCACCACAAAACAGCATTTTGCCACATAAAACACTGTTTCTCCCTCTAAACTGCCTTTAAAGGCAAAAAACGCTGTTTCCAGCCAGAAACAGCATTTTGCCACATAAAACAGTGATTCCACCTATAAACAGCATTTTGGCAGATAAAACACTGTTTCTCCATCCAAACAGCCTTTAAAGGCAAAAAACGCTGTTTCCAGCCCGAAACAGCATTTTGCCACATAAAACAATGATTCTGCCTCCAAACTGCTTTTAAACGCAAAAAACGCTGTTTCCAGCCTGAAACAGCATTTTGCCACATAAAACAATGATTCCACCACAAAACAGCATTTTGCCACATAAAACAGTGTTTCTCTCTCCAAACAGCTTTTTGCCACATAAAACAGTGATTCCACCACAAAACAGCATTTTGCCACATAAAACACTGTTTCTCCCTCTAAACAGCCTTTAAAGGCAAAAAACGCTGTTTCCAGCCAGAAACAGCATTTTGCCACATAAAACAGTGATTCCACCTATAAACAGCATTTTGGCACATAAAACACTGTTTCTCCATCCAACCAGCCTTTAAAGGCAAAAAACGCTGTTTCCAGCCCGAAACAGCATTTTGCCACATAAAACAGTGATTCTGCTTCCAAACTGCTTTAAAACGCAAAAAACGCTGTTTCCAGCCTGAAACAGCATTTTGCCACATAAAACAGTGATTCCACCACAAAACAGCATTTTGCCACATAAAACAGTGTTTCTCTCTCCAAACAGCATTTTGCCACATAAAACAGTGATTCCACCTATAAACAGCATTTTGCCACATAAAACCCTGTTTCTCCCTCTAAACAGCCTTTAAAGGCAAAAAACGCTGTTTCCAGCCAGAAACAGCATTTTGCCACATAAAACAGTGATTCTGCCTCCAAACTGCTTTTAAACGCAAAAAACGCTGTTTCCAGCCTGAAACAGCATTTTGCCACATAAAACAGTGATTCCACCACAAAACAGCATTTTGCCACATAAAACAGTGTTTCTCTCTCCAAACAGCATTTTGCCACATAAAACAGTGATTCCACCACAAAACAGCATTTTGCCACATAAAACACTGTTTCTCCCTCTAAACAGCCTTTAAAGGCAAAAAACGCTGTTTCCAGCCAGAAACAGCATTTTGCCACATAAAACAGTGATTCTGCCTCCAAACTGCTTTTAAACGCAAAAAACGCTGTTTCCAGCCTGAAACAGCATTTTGCCACATAAAACAGTGATTCCACCATAAAACAGCATTTTGCCACATAAAACACTGTTTCTCTCTCCAAACAGCATTTTGCCACATAAAACAGTGATTCCACCACAAAACAGCATTTTGCCACATAAAACACTGTTTCTCCCTCTAAACTGCCTTTAAAGGCAAAAAACGCTGTTTCCAGCCAGAAACAGCATTTTGCCACATAAAACAGTGATTCCACCTATAAACAGCATTTTGGCAGATAAAACACTGTTTCTCCATCCAAACAGCCTTTAAAGGCAAAAAACGCTGTTTCCAGCCCGAAACAGCATTTTGCCACATAAAACAATGATTCTGCCTCCAAACTGCTTTTAAACGCAAAAAACGCTGTTTCCAGCCTGAAACAGCATTTTGCCACATAAAACAGTGATTCCACCACAAAACAGCATTTTGCCACATAAAACAGTGTTTCTCTCTCCAAACAGCTTTTTGCCACATAAAACAGTGATTCCACCACAAAACAGCATTTTGCCACATAAAACACTGTTTCTCCCTCTAAACAGCCTTTAAAGGCAAAAAACGCTGTTTCCAGCCAGAAACAGCATTTTGCCACATAAAACAGTGATTCCACCTATAAACAGCATTTTGGCACATAAAACACTGTTTCTCCATCCAACCAGCCTTTAAAGGCAAAAAACGCTGTTTCCAGCCCGAAACAGCATTTTGCCACATAAAACAGTGATTCTGCTTCCAAACTGCTTTAAAACGCAAAAAACGCTGTTTCCAGCCTGAAACAGCATTTTGCCACATAAAACAGTGATTCCACCACAAAACAGCATTTTGCCACATAAAACAGTGTTTCTCTCTCCAAACAGCATTTTGCCACATAAAACAGTGATTCCACCTATAAACAGCATTTTGCCACATAAAACCCTGTTTCTCCCTCTAAACAGCCTTTAAAGGCAAAAAACGCTGTTTCCAGCCAGAAACAGCATTTTGCCACATAAAACAGTGATTCTGCCTCCAAACTGCTTTTAAACGCAAAAAACGCTGTTTCCAGCCTGAAACAGCATTTTGCCACATAAAACAGTGATTCCACCACAAAACAGCATTTTGCCACATAAAACAGTGTTTCTCTCTCCAAACAGCATTTTGCCACATAAAACAGTGATTCCACCACAAAACAGCATTTTGCCACATAAAACACTGTTTCTCCCTCTAAACAGCCTTTAAAGGCAAAAAACGCTGTTTCCAGCCAGAAACAGCATTTTGCCACATAAAACAGTGATTCTGCCTCCAAACTGCTTTTAAACGCAAAAAACGCTGTTTCCAGCCTGAAACAGCATTTTGCCACATAAAACAGTGATTCCACCATAAAACAGCATTTTGCCACATAAAACACTGTTTCTCTCTCCAAACAGCATTTTGCCACATAAAACAGTGATTCCACCACAAAACAGCATTTTGCCACATAAAACACTGTTTCTCCCTCTAAACTGCCTTTAAAGGCAAAAAACGCTGTTTCCAGCCAGAAACAGCATTTTGCCACATAAAACAGTGATTCCACCTATAAACAGCATTTTGGCAGATAAAACACTGTTTCTCCATCCAAACAGCCTTTAAAGGCAAAAAACGCTGTTTCCAGCCCGAAACAGCATTTTGCCACATAAAACAATGATTCTGCCTCCAAACTGCTTTTAAACGCAAAAAACGCTGTTTCCAGCCTGAAACAGCATTTTGCCACATAAAACAGTGATTCCACCACAAAACAGCATTTTGCCACATAAAACAGTGTTTCTCTCTCCAAACAGCTTTTTGCCACATAAAACAGTGATTCCACCACAAAACAGCATTTTGCCACATAAAACACTGTTTCTCCCTCTAAACAGCCTTTAAAGGCAAAAAACGCTGTTTCCAGCCAGAAACAGCATTTTGCCACATAAAACAGTGATTCCACCTATAAACAGCATTTTGGCACATAAAACACTGTTTCTCCATCCAACCAGCCTTTAAAGGCAAAAAACGCTGTTTCCAGCCCGAAACAGCATTTTGCCACATAAAACAGTGATTCTGCTTCCAAACTGCTTTAAAACGCAAAAAACGCTGTTTCCAGCCTGAAACAGCATTTTGCCACATAAAACAGTGATTCCACCACAAAACAGCATTTTGCCACATAAAACAGTGTTTCTCTCTCCAAACAGCATTTTGCCACATAAAACAGTGATTCCACCTATAAACAGCATTTTGCCACATAAAACCCTGTTTCTCCCTCTAAACAGCCTTTAAAGGCAAAAAACGCTGTTTCCAGCCAGAAACAGCATTTTGCCACATAAAACAGTGATTCTGCCTCCAAACTGCTTTTAAACGCAAAAAACGCTGTTTCCAGCCTGAAACAGCATTTTGCCACATAAAACAGTGATTCCACCACAAAACAGCATTTTGCCACATAAAACAGTGTTTCTCTCTCCAAACAGCATTTTGCCACATAAAACAGTGATTCCACCACAAAACAGCATTTTGCCACATAAAACACTGTTTCTCCCTCTAAACAGCCTTTAAAGGCAAAAAACGCTGTTTCCAGCCAGAAACAGCATTTTGCCACATAAAACAGTGATTCTGCCTCCAAACTGCTTTTAAACGCAAAAAACGCTGTTTCCAGCCTGAAACAGCATTTTGCCACATAAAACAGTGATTCCACCACAAAACAGCATTTTGCCACATAAAACAGTGTTTCTCTCTCCAAACTGCCTTTAAAGGCAAAAAACGCTGTTTCCAGCCAGAAACAGCATTTTGCCACATAAAACAGTGATTCCACCTATAAACAGCATTTTGGCAGATAAAACACTGTTTCTCCATCCAAACAGCCTTTAAAGGCAAAAAACGCTGTTTCCAGCCCGAAACAGCATTTTGCCACATAAAACAATGATTCTGCCTCCAAACTGCTTTTAAACGCAAAAAACGCTGTTTCCAGCCTGAAACAGCATTTTGCCACATAAAACAGTGATTCCACCACAAAACAGCATTTTGCCACATAAAACAGTGTTTCTCTCTCCAAACAGCATTTTCCCATATAAAACAGTGATTCCACCACAAAACAGCATTTTGCCACATAAAACACTGTTTCTCCCTCTAAACAGCCTTTAAAGGCAAAAAACGCTGTTTCCAGCCAGAAACAGCATTTTGCCACATAAAACAGTGATTCCACCTATAAACAGCATTTTGGCACATAAAACACTGTTTCTCCCTCTAAACAGCCTTTAAAGGCAAAAAACGCTGTTTCCAGCCCGAAACAGCATTTTGCCACATAAAACAGTGATTCTGCCTCCAAACTGCTTTTAAACGCAAAAAACGCTGTTTCCAGCCTGAAACAGCATTTTGCCACATAAAACAGGGATTCCACCACAAAACAGCATTTTGCCACATAAAACAGTGTTTCTCTCTCCAAACAGCATTTTGCCACATAAAACAGTGATTCCACCACAAAACAGCATTTTGCCACATAAAACACTGTTTCTCCCTCTAAACTGCCTTTAAAGGCAAAAAACGCTGTTTCCAGCCAGAAACAGCATTTTGCCACATAAAACAGTGATTCCATCTATAAACAGCATTTTGGCAGATAAAACACTGTTTCTCCATCCAAACAACCTTTAAAGGCAAAAAACGCTGTTTCCAGCCCGAAACAGCATTTTGCCACATAAAACACTGTTTCTCTCTCCAAACAGCATTTTGCCACATAAAACAGTGATTCCACCACAAAACAGCATTTTGCCACATAAAACACTGTTTCTCCCTCTAAACAGCCTTTAAAGGCAAAAAACGCTGTTTCCAGCCAGAAACAGCATTTTGCCACATAAAACAGTGATTCTGCCTCCAAACTGCTTTTAAACGCAAAAAACGCTGTTTCCAGCCTGAAACAGCATTTTGCCACATAAAACAGTGATTCCACCACAAAACAGCATTTTGCCACATAAAACAGTGTTTCTCTCTCCAAACAGCATTTTGCCACATAAAACAGTGATTCCACCACAAAACAGCATTTTGCCACATAAAACACTGTTTCTCCCTCTAAACTGCCTTTAAAGGCAAAAAACGCTGTTTCCAGCCAGAAACAGTATTTTGCCACATAAAACAGTGATTCCACCTATAAACAGCATTTTGGCAGATAAAACACTGTTTCTCCATCCAAACAGCCTTTAAAGGCAAAAAACGCTGTTTCCAGCCCGAAACAGCATTTTGCCACATAAAACACTGTGTCTCCCTCTAAACAGCCTTTAAAAGGCAAAAAACGCTGTTTCCAGCCAGAAACAGCATTTTGCCACATAAAACAGTGATTCTGCCTCCAAACTGCTTTTAAACGCAAAAAACGCTGTTTCCAGCCTGAAACAGCATTTTGCCACATAAAACAGTGATTCCACCACAAAACAGCATTTTGGCAGATAAAACACTGTTTCTCCATCCAAACTGCAATTAAAGTGGGACATTGCATGGCTGAAAAGGCCTCAGTAAAGTTGATGAGAAGGCCGTCATTGACTTAACATTGGTGACCTTTTGAACTTTGGGGTCACTTTTGGGGCACTTCCTGTGGTCCTAGAAGGACAAAATTGGACTCACTCGTTCGGTGGGTGGCCAGCTTTCAGGCAAAAGTGGTTGCAAGTCAATCGGACCTTGTATGGCTGAAAAGGCCTCAGTAAAGTTGATGAGAAGGCCGTCATTGACTTAACATTGGTGACCTTTTGAACTTTGGGGTCACTTTTGGGGCACTTCCTGTGGTCCTAGAAGGACAAAATTGGACTCACTCGTTCGGTGGGTGGCCAGCTTTCAGGCAAAAGTGGTTGCAAGTCAATCGGACCTTGTATGGCTGAAAAGGCCTCAGTAAAGTTGATGAGAAGGCCTTCATTGACTTAACATTGGTGACCTTTTGAATTTGAGGTCACTTTTGGGGCACTTCCTGTGGTCCTAGAATGACAACATTGAACTCACACTTTCGGTGGGATGCCAGCTATCAGGCAAAATTGGTTGCAAGTCAATTGGGCCTTGCATGGCTGAAAAGGTCTCAGAAAAGTTGTTCCTCATACATTGGTGACCTTTTGAACTTTGGGGTAACTTTTGGGGCACTTCCTGTGGTCCTAGAAGGACATCATTGCACTCACACGTTCGGTGGGATGCCAGCTTTCAGGCAAAAGTGGTTGCAAGTCAATCGGACATTGTATGGCTGAAAAGGCCTCAGTAAAGTTGATGAGAAGGCCTTCATTGACTTAACATTGGTGACCTTTTGAAGTTTGAGGTCACTTTTGGGGCACTTCCTGTGGACAGCTGCTGCATAAACACCAGCGAACTCAAGTGCCAAAAAATAAAATTCACTCAATGGTAACGGTAAAATGGATGTAAAATATTGTATCTGTAACTACCGTATTTCCTCTAATATTGGCCCGGGCCTTTATTTACCTCAACTGCAGAGGGTTCCAGGCCTTCATTGGAAGCAGGCTTATATTAGAGACAGGCCTTTATTTCTAATTCCCTCTGTTTGATAAGTATATTTGCTCATATTTTAGTATGAAGTTAGATTTTCTGATCTGCTTCTGTTGGGGTACGTTAGGTAGCCGTTTTTTTGTTACTGCAATGCATTATGATAATTACGGTAATCGACGACGGAATGTGAAATTTAGTCAGCTCAGCCAATCAGCAGTCATGCAACACCAGACTGTAGTCAGCCCAGCCAATCAGCAGCCATGTAACATTCAAATGTAGTCAGGTTAGTAAATCAGAAGTCATGTAATACCTGCCTGTAGTCAGCTCTGCCAATCAGCAGCCATGTAACACTCAAATGTAGTCAGCTCAGCCAATCAGCAGCCATGTAACACTCAAATGTAGTCAGCTCAGCCAATCAGCAGTCATGTAACACTAGACTGTAGTCAGCTCACCCAGTCAGCAGCCATGTGACACTAGACTGTAGCCAGCTCAGCCAATCAGCAGCCGTGTAACACTAGCCTGTAGTTAGCTCAGGCATCAGAAGTAATGTATCACTCAAAATTAGTCAGCTCAGCCAATCAGCAGCCATGTAACACTCAAATGTAGTCAGCTCAGCCAATCAGCAGTCATGTAACACCAGACTGTAGTCAGCCCAGCCAATCAGCAGCCATGTAACACTCAAATGTAGTCAGGGTAGTGAATCAGAAGTCATGTAATACATGCCTGTAGTCAGCTCAGCCAATTAGCAGTCATGTAAAACTACATTGAAGTCAGCTCTTCCAATCAGCAGCGATGTAACACTCAAATATAGTCAGCTCAGGCAATCATAAGTCATGTAACACTTGCCTGTAGTCAGATAAGCCAATCAGCAAACATGTAACACTCAAATGTAGTGATCTCAGCCAATCAGCAGCCATGTAACACTAGCCTGTAGTCAGCTCAGCCAATCAGCAATCTTGTAACACTAGCCTATCATCAGCACAGCCAATCAGCAGTAATGTAACACTCGCCTGTCCTCAGCTCAGCCAATCACAAATCATATAACACTAGCCTGTAGTGAGTTCAACCTATCAGCAGCCATGTAACACTAGCCTGTAATCAACTCAGCCAATCATAAGTCATGTAACACTAGACTGTATTAAGGTCAGCCAATCAGCAGCCATGTAACACTCAAATGTAGTCAGCTCAGCCTATCAGAAGTCATGAAAAACCACACTGTAGTCAGCTCAGCCAATCAGCAGCCATATAACACTCAAATCTAGTCAGCTCAGCCAATAAGCAGCCATGTAACACTAACCTGCAGTCAGCTCAGCCAGTCCAGAAGTCAGGTAACACTAGCCTGTAGTCAGCTCAGCGAATCAGCAGCTGTGTAACACTAGCGTGTAGTCAGCTCAGCCAATCAGCAGTCATATAACACTCAAATTTAATCAGCTCAGCCAATCAGCAGTCATATAAAACAAGACTGTAGTGAGTTCAACCAATCAGCAGCCATGTAATACTTCCCTGCAGTCAGCTCAGCCAATCAGCAGTCATGTAACACTAGCCTGTAGTCAGCTCAGCCAATCAGCAGCCGTGTAACACTAGCCTGTAGTTAGCTCAGGCATCAGAAGTCATGTAACACTCAAATTTAGTCAGCTCAGCCAATCAGCAGCCATGTAAAACTACACTGTAGTCAGCTCAGCCAATCAGCAGCCATGTAACGCACAAATGTAGTCAGCTCAGCCAATCAGCAGCCATGTAACACTCAAATGTAGTCAGCTCAGCCAATCAGCAGTCATGTAAAACTACACTATAGTAATCTCAGCCAATCAGCAGCCATGTAACAGTCAAATGTAGTCAGCTCAGCCAATCAGAAGACATGTAACAATAGACTGTAGTCAGCTCAGCCAGTCAGCAGCCATGTAACACTAGACTGTAGCCAGCTCAGCCAGTCAGAGGTCATGTAACACTAGCCTGTAGTTAGCTCAGCCAATCAGCAGTCGTGTAACACTAGCCTTTAGTCAGCGCAGCCAATCAGCAGTCATATAAAACAAGCCTGTAGTGAGTTCAACCAATCAGCAGCCATGTAACACTTGCCTGTAGTCAGCTCAGCCAATCAGAAGTCATGTAACACCTGCCTGTAGTCAGCTCAGCCAATAAGCAGTCATGTAACAGTCAAATGTAGTCAGCTCAGCCAATCAGCAGCCATATAACACTCAAATGTAGTCAGCTCAGCCAATCAGCAGCCATATAACACTCAAATGTAGTCAGCTCAGCCAATCAGCAGCCATGTAACACTCAAATGTAGTGAGCTCAGCCAATTAGCAGTCATGTAAAACTACACTATAGTAATCTCAGCCAATCAGCAGCCATGTAACAGTCAAATGTAGTCAGCTCAGCCAATCAGCAGCCATGTAACACTAGACTGTAGTCAGCTCACCCAGTCAGCAGCCATGTGACACTAGACTGTAGCCAGCTCAGCCAATCAGAAGTCATGTAACACTAGCCTGTAGTCATCTCAGGCAATCATCAGCTATGTAACAGTCAAATGTAGTCAGCTCAGCCAATCAGAATAAAAGTAACACTAGCCTGTTGTCAGCTCAGCCAATCAGAAGAAAAGTAATGCTAGCCTGTCGTCAGCTCAGCCAATCACAAGTCATGTAACACCTGCCTGTAGTCAGCTCAGCCAATAAGCAGTCATGTAAAACTACACTGTAGTCAGCTCAGCCAATCAGCAGCCATGTAACACTCAAATGTAGTCAGCTCAGCCAATCAGCAGTCATGTAAAAGTACACTATAGTAATCTCAGCCAATCAGCAGCCATGTAACAGTCAAATGTAATCAGCTCAGCCAATCAGAAGACATGTAACAATAGACTGTAGTGAGCTCAACCAGTCAGCAGCCATGAAACACCTGCCTGTAGTCAGCTCAGCCAATTAGCAGTCATGTAACAGTCAAATGTAGTCAGCTCAGCCAATCAGAAATCATGTAACACTAGCCTGTAGTCAGCTCAGCCAATCAGCAGCCATGTAACACTCAAATGTAGTCAGCTCAGCCAATTAGCAGTCATGTAAAACTACACTATAGTAATCTCAGCCAATCAGCAGCCATGTAACAGTCAAATGTAGTCAGCTCAGCCAATCAGCAGCCATGTAACACTAGACTGTAGTCAGCTCACCCAGTCAGCAGCCATGTGACACTAGACTGTAGCCAGCTCAGCCAATCAGAAGTCATGTAACACTAGCCTGTAGTCATCTCAGGCAATCATCAGCTATGTAACAGTCAAATGTAGTCAGCTCAGCCAATCAGAATAAAAGTAACACTAGCCTGTAGTCAGCTCAGCCAATCAGAAGAAAAGTAATGCTAGCCTGTCGTCAGCTCAGCCAATCACAAGTCATGTAACACCTGCCTGTAGTCAGCTCAGCCAATAAGCAGTCATGTAAAACTACACTATAGTCAGCTCAGCCAATCAGCAGCCATGTAACACTCAAATGTAGTCAGCTCAGCCAATCAGCAGTCATGTAAAACTACACTATAGTGATCTCAGCGAATCAGCAGCCATGTAACAGTCAAATGTAATCAGCTCAGCCAATCAGAAGACATGTAACAATAGACTGTAGTCAGCTCAACCAGTCAGCAGCCATGTAACACGAGACTGTAGCCAGCTCAGCCAATCAGAAGTCATGTAACACTAGCATGTAGTCAGTTCACCCAATTAGCAGCCATGTAACACTAACCTGCAGTCAGCTCAGCCAGTCAGAGGTCATGTAACACTAGCCTGTAGTCAGCTCAGCCAATCAGCAGTCGTGTAACACTAGCCTTTAGTCAGCGCAGCCAATCAGCAGTCATATAAAACAAGCCTGTAGTGAGTTCAACCAATCAGCAGCCGTGTAACACTAGCCTGTAGTCAGCTCAGCCAATCAGAAGTCATGTAACACTCAAATTTAGTCAGCTCAGCCAATCAGCAGTCGTGTAACACTAGCCTGTAGTCAGCTCAGCCAATCAGCAGCCATGTAACACTCAAATGTAGTCAGGTCAGCCAATCAGAAGTCATGTAACACTAGACTGTAGTCAGCTCAGCCAATCGGTTTTATATTCTAACTTATCCTCCTGTATTTCTGGTAAACCTGCTTCAAATCAAACATGTTGCACATCAAATTAAAGCTTAGGTTCTCTTCTTTCCAACAATTGTTGGCTTTCCATCATAGCACAACCTGCCTGCTTAAAATCAGGCAGGTTGTAGTGTGGTCAATACCAGACAGCTTTCAGAGCTGGGTCAGAGGTCAAATCTGTTCTGTATATTTAGCCTGGTCTTTCAGGCTAGCATGATCTGATTTACTGGAGTGTGGTCAATACCAGACAGCTTTCAGAGCTGGGTCAGAGGTCAAATCTGTTCTGTATATTTAGCCTGGTCTTTCAGGCTAGCATGATCTGATTTACTGGAGTGACACCTCAATTTAAAGCTCAGATTCAGACCTTTTCATAGAGTCCAACATTGTTCATTTTAAACCTTCTGGTGGCTAGCAGCACACTGATGAATTATGGTTATATTCAACTGTCTTTAAAAGGCCTGCAGCCTTTATATTCTATAGCATTTATATTCTAACTTATCCTCCTGTATTTCTGGTAAACCTGCTTCAAATCAAACATGTTGCACATCAAATTAAAGCTTAGGTTCTCTTCTTTCCATCAATTGTTGGCTTTCCATCCTATCACAACCTGGCTGCTTAAAATCAGACATTTAGTGTGGTCAATACCACACAGCTTTCAGAGCTGGGTCAGAGGTCAAATCTGTTCTGTATATTTAGCCTGGTCTTTCAGGCTAGCATGATCTGATTTACTGAAGTGACACCTCAATTTAAAGCTCAGATTCAGACCTTTTCATAGAGTCCAACATTGTTCATTTTAAACCTTCTGGTGGCTAGCAGCACACTGATGAATTATGGTTATATTCAACTGTCTTTAAAAGGCCTGCAGCCAACTGGTTTTATATTCTAACTTATCCTCCTGTATTTCTGGTAAACCTGCTTCAAATCAAACATGTTGCACATCAAATTAAAGCTTAGGTTCTCTTCTTTCCATCAATTGTTGGCTTTCCATCCTATCACAACCTGGCTGCTTAAAATCAGACATTTAGTGTGGTCAATACCACACAGCTTTCAGAGCTGGGTCAGAGGTCAAATCTGTTCTGTATATTTAGCCTGGTCTTTCAGGCTAGCATGATCTGATTTACTGAAGTGACACCTCAATTTAAAGCTCAGATTCAGACCTTTTCATAGAGTCCAACATTGTTCATTTTAAACCTTCTGGTGGCTAGCAGCACACTGATGAATTATGGTTATATTCAACTGTCTTTAAAAGGCCTGCAGCCAACTGGTTTTATATTCTAACTTATCCTCCTGTATTTCTGGTAAACCTGCTTCAAATCAAACATGTTGCACATCAAATTAAAGCTTAGGTTCTCTTCTTTCCATCAATTGTTGGCTTTCCATCCTATCACAACCTGGCTGCTTAAAATCAGACATTTAGTGTGGTCAATACCACACAGCTTTCAGAGCTGGGTCAGAGGTCAAATCTGTTCTGTATATTTAGCCTGGTCTTTCAGGCTAGCATGATCTGATTTACTGAAGTGACACCTCAATTTAAAGCTCAGATTCAGACCTTTTCATAGAGTCCAACATTGTTCATTTTAAACCTTCTGGTGGCTAGCAGCACACTGATGAATTATGGTTATATTCAACTGTCTTTAAAAGGCCTGCAGCCAACTGGTTTTATATTCTAACTTATCCTCCTGTATTTCTGGTAAACCTGCTTCAAATCAAACATGTTGCACATCAAATTAAAGCTTAGGTTCTCTTCTTTCCATCAATTGTTGGCTTTCCATCCTATCACAACCTGGCTGCTTAAAATCAGACATTTAGTGTGGTCAATACCAAACAGCTTTCAGAGCTGGGTCAGAGGTCAAATCTGTTCTGTATATTTAGCCTGGTCTTTCAGGCTAGCATGATCTGATTTACTGAAGTGACACCTCAATTTAAAGCTCAGATTCAGACCTTTTCATAGAGTCCAACATTGTTCATTTTAAACCTTCTGGTGGCTAGCAGCACACTGATGAATTATGGTTATATTCAACTGTCTTTAAAAGGCCTGCAGCCAACTGGTTTTATATTCTAACTTATCCTCCTGTATTTCTGGTAAACCTGCTTCAAATCAAACATGTTGCACATCAAATTAAAGCTTAGGTTCTCTTCTTTCCATCAATTGTTGGCTTTCCATCCTATCACAACCTGGCTGCTTAAAATCAGACATTTAGTGTGGTCAATACCACACAGCTTTCAGAGCTGGGTCAGAGGTCAAATCTGTTCTGTATATTTAGCCTGGTCTTTCAGGCTAGCATGATCTGATTTACTGAAGTGACACCTCAATTTAAAGCTCAGATTCAGACCTTTTCATAGAGTCCAACATTGTTCATTTTAAACCTTCTGGTGGCTAGCAGCACACTGATGAATTATGGTTATATTCAACTGTCTTTAAAAGGCCTGCAGCCAACTGGTTTTATATTCTAACTTATCCTCCTGTATTTCTGGTAAACCTGCTTCAAATCAAACATGTTGCACATCAAATTAAAGCTTAGGTTCTCTTCTTTCCATCAATTGTTGGCTTTCCATCCTATCACAACCTGGCTGCTTAAAATCAGACATTTAGTGTGGTCAATACCACACAGCTTTCAGAGCTGGGTCAGAGGTCAAATCTGTTCTGTATATTTAGCCTGGTCTTTCAGGCTAGCATGATCTGATTTACTGGAGTGACACCTCAATTTAAAGCTCAGATTCAGACCTTTTCATAGAGTCCAACATTGTTCATTTTAAACCTTCTGGTGGCTAGCAGCACACTGATGAATTATGGTTATATTCAACTGTCTTTAAAAGGCCTGCAGCCAACTGGTTTTATATTCTAACTTATCCTCCTGTATTTCTGGTAAACCTGCTTCAAATCAAACATGTTGCACATCAAATTAAAGCTTAGGTTCTCTTCTTTCCATCAATTGTTGGCTTTCCATCCTATCACAACCTGGCTGCTTAAAATCAGACATTTAGTGTGGTCAATACCAGACAGCTTTCAGAGCTGGGTCAGAGGTCAAATCTGTTCTGTATATTTAGCCTGGTCTTTCAGGCTAGCATGATCTGATTTACTGGAGTGACACCTCAATTTAAAGCTCAGATTCAGACCTTTTCATAGAGTCCAACATTGTTCATTTTAAACCTTCTGGTGGCTAGCAGCACACTGATGAATTATGGTTATATTCAACTGTCTTTAAAAGGCCTGCAGCCAACTGGTTTTATATTCTAACTTATCCTCCTGTATTTCTGGTAAACCTGCTTCAAATCAAACATGTTGCACATCAAATTAAAGCTTAGGTTCTCTTCTTTCCATCAATTGTTGGCTTTCCATCCTATCACAACCTGGCTGCTTAAAATCAGACATTTAGTGTGGTCAATACCAGACAGCTTTCAGAGCTGGGTCAGAGGTCAAATCTGTTCTGTATATTTAGCCTGGTCTTTCAGGCTAGCATGATCTGATTTACTGAAGTGACACCTCAATTTAAAGCTCAGATTCAGACCTTTTCATAGAGTCCAACATTGTTCATTTTAAACCTTCTGGTGGCTAGCAGCACACTGATGAATTATGGTTATATTCAACTGTCTTTAAAAGGCCTGCAGCCAACTGGTTTTATATTCTAACTTATCCTCCTGTATTTCTGGTAAACCTGCTTCAAATCAAACATGTTGCACATCAAATTAAAGCTTAGGTTCTCTTATTTCCATCAATTGTTGGCTTTCCATCCTATCACAACCTGGCTGCTTAAAATCAGACATTTAGTGTGGTCAATACCACACAGCTTTCAGAGCTGGGTCAGAGGTCAAATCTGTTCTGTATATTTAGCCTGGTCTTTCAGGCTAGCATGATCTGATTTACTGAAGTGACACCTCAATTTAAAGCTCAGATTCAGACCTTTTCATAGAGTCCAACATTGTTCATTTTAAACCTTCTGGTGGCTAGCAGCACACTGATGAATTATGGTTATATTCAACTGATTTTAAAAGGCCTGCAGCCAACTGGTTTTATATTCTAACTTATCCTCCTGTATTTCTGGTAAACCTACTTCAAATCAAACATGTTGCACATCAAATTAAAGCTTAGGTTCTCTTCTTTCCATCAATTGTTGGCTTTCCATCCTATCACAACCTGGCTGCTTAAAATCAGACATTTAGTGTGGTCAATACCACACAGCTTTCAGAGCTGGGTCAGAGGTCAAATCTGTTCTGTATATTTAGCCTGGTCTTTCAGGCTAGCATGATCTGATTTACTGAAGTGACACCTCAATTTAAAGCTCAGATTCAGACCTTTTCATAGAGTCCAACATTGTTCATTTTAAACCTTCTGGTGGCTAGCAGCACACTGATGAATTATGGTTATATTCAACTGTCTTTAAAAGGCCTGCAGCCAACTGGTTTTATATTCTAACTTATCCTCCTGTATTTCTGGTAAACCTGCTTCAAATCAAACATGTTGCACATCAAATTAAAGCTTAGGTTCTCTTCTTTCCATCAATTGTTGGCTTTCCATCCTATCACAACCTGGCTGCTTAAAATCAGACATTTAGTGTGGTCAATACCACACAGCTTTCAGAGCTGGGTCAGAGGTCAAATCTGTTCTGTATATTTAGCCTGGTCTTTCAGGCTAGCATGATCTGATTTACTGAAGTGACACCTCAATTTAAAGCTCAGATTCAGACCTTTTCATAGAGTCCAACATTGTTCATTTTAAACCTTCTGGTGGCTAGCAGCACACTGATGAATTATGGTTATATTCAACTGTCTTTAAAAGGCCTGCAGCCTTTATATTCTATAGCATTTATATTCTAACTTATCCTCCTGTATTTCTGGTAAACCTGCTTCAAATCAAACATGTTGCACATCAAATTAAAGCTTAGGTTCTCTTCTTTCCAACAATTGTTGGCTTTCCATCATAGCACAACCTGGCTGCTTAAAATCAGACATTTAGTGTGGTCAATACCAGACAGCTTTCAGAGCTGGGTCAGAGGTCAAATCTGTTCTGTATATTTAGCCTGGACTTTCAGGCTAGCATGATCTGATTTACTGGAGTGACACCTCAATTTAAAGCTCAGATTCAGACCTTTTCATAGAGTCCAACATTGTTCATTTTAAACCTTCTGGTGGCTAGCAGCACACTGATGAATTATGGTTATATTCAGCTGTTTTTAAAAGGCCTGCAGCCAACTGGTTTTATATTCTAACTTATCCTCCTGTATTTCTGGTAAACCTGCTTCAAATCAAACATGTTGCACATCAAATTAAAGCTTAGGTTCTCTTCTTTCCATCAATTGTTGGCTTTCCATCCTATCACAACCTGGCTGCTTAAAATCAGACATTTAGTGTGGTCAATACCAGACAGCTTTCAGAGCTGGGTCAGAGGTCAAATCTGTTCTGTATATTTAGCCTGGTCTTTCAGGCTAGCATGATCTGATTTACTGGAGTGACACCTCAATTTAAAGCTCAGATTCAGACCTTTTCATAGAGTCCAACATTGTTCATTTTAAACCTTCTGGTGGCTAGCAGCACACTGATGAATTATGGTTATATTCAACTGTCTTTAAAAGGCCTGCAGCCAACTGGTTTTATATTCTAACTTATCCTCCTGTATTTCTGGTAAACCTGCTTCAAATCAAACATGTTGCACATCAAATTAAAGCTTAGGTTCTCTTCTTTCCATCAATTGTTGGCTTTCCATCCTATCACAACCTGGCTGCTTAAAATCAGACATTTAGTGTGGTCAATACCAGACAGCTTTCAGAGCTGGGTCAGAGGTCAAATCTGTTCTGTATATTTAGCCTGGTCTTTCAGGCTAGCATGATCTGATTTACTGGAGTGACACCTCAATTTAAAGCTCAGATTCAGACCTTTTCATAGAGTCCAACATTGTTCATTTTAAACCTTCTGGTGGCTAGCAGCACACTGATGAATTATGGTTATATTCAACTGTCTTTAAAAGGCCTGCAGCCAACTGGTTTTATATTCTAACTTATCCTCCTGTATTTCTGGTAAACCTGCTTCAAATCAAACATGTTGCACATCAAATTAAAGCTTAGGTTCTCTTCTTTCCATCAATTGTTGGCTTTCCATCCTATCACAACCTGGCTGCTTAAAATCAGACATTTAGTGTGGTCAATACCACACAGCTTTCAGAGCTGGGTCAGAGGTCAAATCTGTTCTGTATATTTAGCCTGGTCTTTCAGGCTAGCATGATCTGATTTACTGAAGTGACACCTCAATTTAAAGCTCAGATTCAGACCTTTTCATAGAGTCCAACATTGTTCATTTTAAACCTTCTGGTGGCTAGCAGCACACTGATGAATTATGGTTATATTCAACTGATTTTAAAAGGCCTGCAGCCAACTGGTTTTATATTCTAACTTATCCTCCTGTATTTCTGGTAAACCTACTTCAAATCAAACATGTTGCACATCAAATTAAAGCTTAGGTTCTCTTCTTTCCATCAATTGTTGGCTTTCCATCCTATCACAACCTGGCTGCTTAAAATCAGACATTTAGTGTGGTCAATACCACACAGCTTTCAGAGCTGGGTCAGAGGTCAAATCTGTTCTGTATATTTAGCCTGGTCTTTCAGGCTAGCATGATCTGATTTACTGAAGTGACACCTAAATTTAAAGCTCAGATTCAGACCTTTTCATAGAGTCCAACATTGTTCATTTTAAACCTTCTGGTGGCTAGCAGCACACTGATGAATTATGGTTATATTCAACTGTCTTTAAAAGGCCTGCAGCCAACTGGTTTTATATTCTAACTTATCCTCCTGTATTTCTGGTAAACCTGCTTCAAATCAAACATGTTGCACATCAAATTAAAGCTTAGGTTCTCTTCTTTCCATCAATTGTTGGCTTTCCATCCTATCACAACCTGGCTGCTTAAAATCAGACATTTAGTGTGGTCAATACCACACAGCTTTCAGAGCTGGGTCAGAGGTCAAATCTGTTCTGTATATTTAGCCTGGTCTTTCAGGCTAGCATGATCTGATTTACTGAAGTGACACCTCAATTTAAAGCTCAGATTCAGACCTTTTAATAGAGTCCAACATTGTTCATTTTAAACCTTCTGGTGGCTAGCAGCACACTGATGAATTATGGTTATATTCAACTGTCTTTAAAAGGCCTGCAGCCTTTATATTCTATAGCATTTATATTCTAACTTATCCTCCTGTATTTCTGGTAAACCTGCTTCAAATCAAACATGTTGCACATCAAATTAAAGCTTAGGTTCTCTTCTTTCCAACAATTGTTGGCTTTCCATCATAGCACAACCTGGCTGCTTAAAATCAGACATTTAGTGTGGTCAATACCAGACAGCTTTCAGAGCTGGGTCAGAGGTCAAATCTGTTCTGTATATTTAGCCTGGACTTTCAGGCTAGCATGATCTGATTTACTGGAGTGACACCTCAATTTAAAGCTCAGATTCAGACCTTTTCATAGAGTCCAACATTGTTCATTTTAAACCTTCTGGTGGCTAGCAGCACACTGATGAATTATGGTTATATTCAGCTGTTTTTAAAAGGCCTGCAGCCAACTGGTTTTATATTCTAACTTATCCTCCTGTATTTCTGGTAAACCTGCTTCAAATCAAACATGTTGCACATCAAATTAAAGCTTAGGTTCTCTTCTTTCCATCAATTGTTGGCTTTCCATCCTATCACAACCTGGCTGCTTAAAATCAGACATTTAGTGTGGTCAATACCAGACAGCTTTCAGAGCTGGGTCAGAGGTCAAATCTGTTCTGTATATTTAGCCTGGTCTTTCAGGCTAGCATGATCTGATTTACTGGAGTGACACCTAAATTTAAAGCTCAGATTCAGACCTTTTCATAGAGTCCAACATTGTTCATTTTAAACCTTCTGGTGGCTAGCAGCACACTGATGAATTATGGTTATATTCAACTGTCTTTAAAAGGCCTGCAGCCAACTGGTTTTATATTCTAACTTATCCTCCTGTATTTCTGGTAAACCTGCTTCAAATCAAACATGTTGCACATCAAATTAAAGCTTAGGTTCTCTTCTTTCCATCAATTGTTGGCTTTCCATCCTATCACAACCTGGCTGCTTAAAATCAGACATTTAGTGTGGTCAATACCAGACAGCTTTCAGAGCTGGGTCAGAGGTCAAATCTGTTCTGTATATTTAGCCTGGTCTTTCAGGCTAGCATGATCTGATTTACTGGAGTGACACCTCAATTTAAAGCTCAGATTCAGACCTTTTCATAGAGTCCAACATTGTTCATTTTAAACCTTCTGGTGGCTAGCAGCACACTGATGAATTATGGTTATATTCAACTGTCTTTAAAAGGCCTGCAGCCTTTATATTCTATAGCATTTATATTCTAACTTATCCTCCTGTATTTCTGGTAAACCTGCTTCAAATCAAACATGTTGCACATCAAATTAAAGCTTAGGTTCTCTTCTTTCCAACAATTGTTGGCTTTCCATCATAGCACAACCTGGCTGCTTAAAATCAGACATTTAGTGTGGTCAATACCAGACAGCTTTCAGAGCTGGGTCAGAGGTCAAATCTGTTCTGTATATTTAGCCTGGACTTTCAGGCTAGCATGATCTGATTTACTGGAGTGACACCTCAATTTAAAGCTCAGATTCAGACCTTTTCATAGAGTCCAACATTGTTCATTTTAAACCTTCTGGTGGCTAGCAGCACACTGATGAATTATGGTTATATTCAGCTGTTTTTAAAAGGCCTGCAGCCAACTGGTTTTATATTCTAACTTATCCTCCTGTATTTCTGGTAAACCTGCTTCAAATCAAACATGTTGCACATCAAATTAAAGCTTAGGTTCTCTTCTTTCCATCAATTGTTGGCTTTCCATCCTATCACAACCTGGCTGCTTAAAATCAGACATTTAGTGTGGTCAATACCAGACAGCTTTCAGAGCTGGGTCAGAGGTCAAATCTGTTCTGTATATTTAGCCTGGTCTTTCAGGCTAGCATGATCTGATTTACTGGAGTGACACCTCAATTTAAAGCTCAGATTCAGACCTTTTCATAGAGTCCAACATTGTTCATTTTAAACCTTCTGGTGGCTAGCAGCACACTGATGAATTATGGTTATATTCAACTGTCTTTAAAAGGCCTGCAGCCAACTGGTTTTATATTCTAACTTATCCTCCTGTATTTCTGGTAAACCTGCTTCAAATCAAACATGTTGCACATCAAATTAAAGCTTAGGTTCTCTTCTTTCCATCAATTGTTGGCTTTCCATCCTATCACAACCTGGCTGCTTAAAATCAGACATTTAGTGTGGTCAATACCAGACAGCTTTCAGAGCTGGGTCAGAGGTCAAATCTGTTCTGTATATTTAGCCTGGTCTTTCAGGCTAGCATGATCTGATTTACTGGAGTGACACCTCAATTTAAAGCTCAGATTCAGACCTTTTCATAGAGTCCAACATTGTTCATTTTAAACCTTCTGGTGGCTAGCAGCACACTGATGAATTATGGTTATATTCAACTGTCTTTAAAAGGCCTGCAGCCTTTATATTCTATAGCATTTATATTCTAACTTATCCTCCTGTATTTCTGGTAAACCTGCTTCAAATCAAACATGTTGCACATCAAATTAAAGCTTAGGTTCTCTTCTTTCCAACAATTGTTGGCTTTCCATCATAGCACAACCTGGCTGCTTAAAATCAGACATTTAGTGTGGTCAATACCAGACAGCTTTCAGAGCTGGGTCAGAGGTCAAATCTGTTCTGTATATTTAGCCTGGACTTTCAGGCTAGCATGATCTGATTTACTGGAGTGACACCTCAATTTAAAGCTCAGATTCAGACCTTTTCATAGAGTCCAACATTGTTCATTTTAAACCTTCTGGTGGCTAGCAGCACACTGATGAATTATGGTTATATTCAGCTGTTTTTAAAAGGCCTGCAGCCAACTGGTTTTATATTCTAACTTATCCTCCTGTATTTCTGGTAAACCTGCTTCAAATCAAACATGTTGCACATCAAATTAAAGCTTAGGTTCTCTTCTTTCCATCAATTGTTGGCTTTCCATCCTATCACAACCTGGCTGCTTAAAATCAGACATTTAGTGTGGTCAATACCAGACAGCTTTCAGAGCTGGGTCAGAGGTCAAATCTGTTCTGTATATTTAGCCTGGTCTTTCAGGCTAGCATGATCTGATTTACTGGAGTGACACCTCAATTTAAAGCTCAGATTCAGACCTTTTCATAGAGTCCAACATTGTTCATTTTAAACCTTCTGGTGGCTAGCAGCACACTGATGAATTATGGTTATATTCAACTGTCTTTAAAAGGCCTGCAGCCAACTGGTTTTATATTCTAACTTATCCTCCTGTATTTCTGGTAAACCTGCTTCAAATCAAACATGTTGCACATCAAATTAAAGCTTAGGTTCTCTTCTTTCCATCAATTGTTGGCTTTCCATCCTATCACAACCTGGCTGCTTAAAATCAGACATTTAGTGTGGTCAATACCACACAGCTTTCAGAGCTGGGTCAGAGGTCAAATCTGTTCTGTATATTTAGCCTGGTCTTTCAGGCTAGCATGATCTGATTTACTGAAGTGACACCTCAATTTAAAGCTCAGATTCAGACCTTTTCATAGAGTCCAACATTGTTCATTTTAAACCTTCTGGTGGCTAGCAGCACACTGATGAATTATGGTTATATTCAACTGATTTTAAAAGGCCTGCAGCCAACTGGTTTTATATTCTAACTTATCCTCCTGTATTTCTGGTAAACCTACTTCAAATCAAACATGTTGCACATCAAATTAAAGCTTAGGTTCTCTTCTTTCCATCAATTGTTGGCTTTCCATCCTATCACAACCTGGCTGCTTAAAATCAGACATTTAGTGTGGTCAATACCACACAGCTTTCAGAGCTGGGTCAGAGGTCAAATCTGTTCTGTATATTTAGCCTGGTCTTTCAGGCTAGCATGATCTGATTTACTGAAGTGACACCTAAATTTAAAGCTCAGATTCAGACCTTTTCATAGAGTCCAACATTGTTCATTTTAAACCTTCTGGTGGCTAGCAGCACACTGATGAATTATGGTTATATTCAACTGTCTTTAAAAGGCCTGCAGCCAACTGGTTTTATATTCTAACTTATCCTCCTGTATTTCTGGTAAACCTGCTTCAAATCAAACATGTTGCACATCAAATTAAAGCTTAGGTTCTCTTCTTTCCATCAATTGTTGGCTTTCCATCCTATCACAACCTGGCTGCTTAAAATCAGACATTTAGTGTGGTCAATACCACACAGCTTTCAGAGCTGGGTCAGAGGTCAAATCTGTTCTGTATATTTAGCCTGGTCTTTCAGGCTAGCATGATCTGATTTACTGAAGTGACACCTCAATTTAAAGCTCAGATTCAGACCTTTTCATAGAGTCCAACATTGTTCATTTTAAACCTTCTGGTGGCTAGCAGCACACTGATGAATTATGGTTATATTCAACTGTCTTTAAAAGGCCTGCAGCCTTTATATTCTATAGCATTTATATTCTAACTTATCCTCCTGTATTTCTGGTAAACCTGCTTCAAATCAAACATGTTGCACATCAAATTAAAGCTTAGGTTCTCTTCTTTCCAACAATTGTTGGCTTTCCATCATAGCACAACCTGGCTGCTTAAAATCAGACATTTAGTGTGGTCAATACCAGACAGCTTTCAGAGCTGGGTCAGAGGTCAAATCTGTTCTGTATATTTAGCCTGGACTTTCAGGCTAGCATGATCTGATTTACTGGAGTGACACCTCAATTTAAAGCTCAGATTCAGACCTTTTCATAGAGTCCAACATTGTTCATTTTAAACCTTCTGGTGGCTAGCAGCACACTGATGAATTATGGTTATATTCAGCTGTTTTTAAAAGGCCTGCAGCCAACTGGTTTTATATTCTAACTTATCCTCCTGTATTTCTGGTAAACCTGCTTCAAATCAAACATGTTGCACATCAAATTAAAGCTTAGGTTCTCTTCTTTCCATCAATTGTTGGCTTTCCATCCTATCACAACCTGGCTGCTTAAAATCAGACATTTAGTGTGGTCAATACCAGACAGCTTTCAGAGCTGGGTCAGAGGTCAAATCTGTTCTGTATATTTAGCCTGGTCTTTCAGGCTAGCATGATCTGATTTACTGGAGTGACACCTCAATTTAAAGCTCAGATTCAGACCTTTTCATAGAGTCCAACATTGTTCATTTTAAACCTTCTGGTGGCTAGCAGCACACTGATGAATTATGGTTATATTCAACTGTCTTTAAAAGGCCTGCAGCCAACTGGTTTTATATTCTAACTTATCCTCCTGTATTTCTGGTAAACCTGCTTCAAATCAAACATGTTGCACATCAAATTAAAGCTTAGGTTCTCTTCTTTCCATCAATTGTTGGCTTTCCATCCTATCACAACCTGGCTGCTTAAAATCAGACATTTAGTGTGGTCAATACCAGACAGCTTTCAGAGCTGGGTCAGAGGTCAAATCTGTTCTGTATATTTAGCCTGGTCTTTCAGGCTAGCATGATCTGATTTACTGGAGTGACACCTCAATTTAAAGCTCAGATTCAGACCTTTTCATAGAGTCCAACATTGTTCATTTTAAACCTTCTGGTGGCTAGCAGCACACTGATGAATTATGGTTATATTCAACTGTCTTTAAAAGGCCTGCAGCCAACTGGTTTTATATTCTAACTTATCCTCCTGTATTTCTGGTAAACCTGCTTCAAATCAAACATGTTGCACATCAAATTAAAGCTTAGAAACGCCGTTGTCCGTGTCTAAAGGCTGTTTGGAGGTAGAAACAGCGTTTTTGGGGTTTAAAGGCTGTTTGGAGCTACAAACGCCGTTTTCGGTGTCTAAAGGCTGTTCGGACGTACAAACAGCGTTTTTGAGGTTTAAAGGCTGTTTGGAGGGAGAAACGACGTTTTCGGTGTCTAAAGGCTGTTTGGAGCTACAAACGCCGTTTTCGGTGTCTAAAGGCTGTTCGGAGGAAGAAACAGCGTTTTTGGGGTTTAAAGGCTGTTTGGAGGATGGGTTAGGGTTAGGGTTGGAGGAGGCGTTTGTAGCTCCAAACAGCCTTTAGACACCGAAAACGTTGTTTCTCCCTCCAAACAGCCTTTAAACCCAAAAAACGTTGTTTCTACCTCCGAACAGCCTTTAGACACCGAAAACGGCGTTTCTCCCTCCAAACAGCCTTTAAACCCCAAAAACGTTGTTTCTACCTCCGAACAGCCTTTAGACACCGAAAACGGCGTTTCTCCCTCCAAACAGCCTTTAAACCCAAAAAACGCTGTTTCTCCCTCCAAACAGCCTTTAAACCCAAAAAACGCTGTTTCTACCTCCGAACAGCCTTTAGACACCGAAAACGGCGTTTGTAGCTCCAAACAGCTTTTAGTCACCGAAAACGTCGTTTCTCCCTCCAAACAGCCTTTAAACCCCAAAAACGCTGTTTCTACCTCCGAACAGCCTTTAGACACCGAAAACGTCGTTTCTCCCTCCAAACAGCCTTTAAACCCCAAAAACGCTGTTTCTACCTCCGAACAGCCTTTAGACACCGAAAACGTCGTTTCTCCCTCCAAACAGCCTTTAAACCCCAAAAACGCTGTTTCTACCTCCGAACAGCCTTTAGACACCGAAAACGGCGTTTGTAGCTCCAAACAGCCTTTAGACACCGAAAACGTCGTTTCTCCCTCCAAACAGCTTTTAAACCCCAAAAACGCTGTTTCTACCTCCGAACAGCCTTTAGACACCGAAAATGGCGTTTGTAGCTCCAAACAGCCTTTAGACACCGAAAACGGCGTTTCTCCCTCCAAAAAGCCTTTAAACCCAAAAAACGCTGTTTCTACCTCCGAACAGCCTTTAGACACCGAAAACGGCGTTTGTAGCTACAAACAGCCTTTAGACACCGAAAACGTCGTTTCTCCCTCCAAACAGCCTTTACACCCAAAAAACGCTGTTTCTACCTCCGAACAGCCTTTAGACACCGAAAATGTCATTTCTCCCTCCAAACAGCCTTTAAACCCAAAAAACGCTGTTTCTCCCTCCAAACAGCCTTTAAACCCAAAAAACGCTGTTTCTACCTCCGAACAGCCTTTAGACACCGAAAATGTCATTTCTCCCTCCAAACAGCCTTTAAACCCAAAAAACGCTGTTTCTACCTCCGAACAGCCTTTAGACACCGAAAACGTCGTTTCTCCCTCCAAACAGCCTTTAAACCCTAAAAACGCTGTTTCTACCTCCGAACAGCCTTTAGACACCGAAAACGTCGTTTCTCCCTCCAAACAGCCTTTAAACCCCAAAAACGTTGTTTCTACCTCCGAACAGCCTTTAGACACCGAAAACGGCGTTTCTCCCTCCAAACAGCCTTTAAACCCCAAAAACGTTGTTTCTACCTCCGAACAGCCTTTAGACACCGAAAACGGCGTTTCTCCCTCCAAACAGCCTTTAAACCCAAAAAACGCTGTTTCTCCCTCCAAACAGCCTTTAGACACCGAAAACGGCGTTTGTAGCTCCAAACAGCTTTTAGTCACCGAAAACGTCGTTTCTCCCTCCAAACAGCCTTTAAACCCCAAAAACGCTGTTTCTACCTCCGAACAGCCTTTAGACACCGAAAACGTCGTTTCTCCCTCCAAACAGCCTTTAAACCCCAAAAACGCTGTTTCTACCTCCGAACAGCCTTTAGACACCGAAAACGTCGTTTCTCCCTCCAAACAGCCTTTAAACCCCAAAAACGCTGTTTCTACCTCCGAACAGCCTTTAGACACCGAAAACGGCGTTTGTAGCTCCAAACAGCCTTTAGACACCGAAAACGTCGTTTCTCCCTCCAAACAGCTTTTAAACCCCAAAAACGCTGTTTCTACCTCCGAACAGCCTTTAGACACCGAAAATGGCGTTTGTAGCTCCAAACAGCCTTTAGACACCGAAAACGGCGTTTCTCCCTCCAAAAAGCCTTTAAACCCAAAAAACGCTGTTTCTACCTCCGAACAGCCTTTAGACACCGAAAACGGCGTTTGTAGCTACAAACAGCCTTTAGACACCGAAAACGTCGTTTCTCCCTCCAAACAGCCTTTACACCCAAAAAACGCTGTTTCTACCTCCGAACAGCCTTTAGACACCGAAAATGTCATTTCTCCCTCCAAACAGCCTTTAAACCCAAAAAACGCTGTTTCTCCCTCCAAACAGCCTTTAAACCCAAAAAACGCTGTTTCTACCTCCGAACAGCCTTTAGACACCGAAAACGGCGTTTCTCCCTCCAAACAGCCTTTAAACCCAAAAAACGCTGTTTCTCCCTCCAAACAGCCTTTAGACACCGAAAACGTCGTTTCTCCCTCCAAACAGCCTTTAAACCCAAAAAAACGCTGTTTCTACCTCCGAACAGCCTTTAGACACCGAAAACGGCGTTTCTCCCTCCAAACAGCCTTTAAACCCAAAAAACGCTGTTTCTCCCTCCAAACAGCCTTTAAACCCAAAAAACGCTGTTTCTACCTCCGAACAGCCTTTAGACACCGAAAACGTCGTTTCTCCCTCCAAACAGCCTTTAAACCCAAAAAACGCTGTTTCTACCTCCGAACAGCCTTTAGACACCGAAAACGGCGTTTCTCCCTCCAAACAGCCTTTAAACCCAAAAAACGCTGTTTCTCCCTCCAAACAGCCTTTAAACCCAAAAAACGCTGTTTCTACCTCCGAACAGCCTTTAGACACCGAAAATGTCATTTCTCCCTCCAAACAGCCTTTAAACCCAAAAAACGCTGTTTCTACCTCCGAACAGCCTTTAGACACCGAAAACGGCGTTTGTAGCTCCAAACAGCCTTTAGACATCGAAAACGTTGTTTCTCCCTCCAAACAGCCTTTAAACCCCAAAAAAGCTGTTTCTACCTCCGAACAGCCTTTAGACACCGAAAATGTCATTTCTCCCTCCAAACAGCCTTTAAACCCAAAAAACGCTGTTTCTACCTCCGAACAGCCTTTAGACACCGAAAACGCTGTTTCTACCTCCGAACAGCCTTTAGACACCGAAAACGGCGTTTCTCCCTCTAAACAGCCTTGAAACCCAAAAAACGCTGTTTCTCCCTCCAAACAGCCTTTAAACCCAAAAAACGCTTTTTCTACCTCCGAACAGCCTTTAGACACCGAAAACGGCGTTTGTAGCTCCAAACAGCCTTTAAACACAAAAAACGCTGTTTCTACCTCCGAACAGCCTTTAGACACCGAAAACGTCGTTTCTCCCTCCAAACAGCCTTTAAACCCCAAAAACGCTGTTTCTACCTCCAAACAGCCTTTAGACACCGAAAACGTCGTTTCTCCCTCCAAACAGCCTTTAAACCCAAAAAACGCTGTTTCTACCTCCGAACAGCCTTTAGACACCGAAAACGGCGTTTGAAGCTCCAAACAGCCTTTAGACACCGAAAACGTCGTTTCTCCCTCCAAACAGCCTTTAAACCCCAAAAACGCTGTTTCTACCTCCGAACAGCCTTTAGACACCGAAAACGGCGTTTGTAGCTCCAAACAGCCTTTAGACACCGAAAACGGCGTTTCTCCCTCCAAAAAGCCTTTAAACCCAAAAAACGCTGTTTCTACCTCCGAACAGCCTTTAGACACCGAAAACGGCGTTTGTAGCTCCAAACAGCCTTTAGACACCGAAAACGTCGTTTCTCCCTCCAAACAGCCTTTACACCCAAAAAACGCTGTTTCTACCTCCGAACAGCCTTTAGACACCGAAAATGTCATTTCTCCCTCCAAACAGCCTTTAAACCCAAAAAACGCTGTTTCTCCCTCCAAACAGCCTTTAAACCCAAAAAACGCTGTTTCTACCTCCGAACAGCCTTTAGACACCGAAAACGGCGTTTCTCCCTCCAAACAGCCTTTAAACCCAAAAAACGCTGTTTCTCCCTCCAAACAGCCTTTAAACCCAAAAAACGCTGTTTCTACCTCCGAACAGCCTTTAGACACCGAAAACGTCGTTTCTCCCTCCAAACAGCCTTTAAACCCAAAAAACGCTGTTTCTACCTCCGAACAGCCTTTAGACACCGAAAACGGCGTTTCTCCCTCCAAACAGCCTTTAAACCCAAAAAACGCTGTTTCTCCCTCCAAACAGCCTTTAAACCCAAAAAACGCTGTTTCTACCTCCGAACAGCCTTTAGACACCGAAAATGTCATTTCTCCCTCCAAACAGCCTTTAAACCCAAAAAACGCTGTTTCTACCTCCGAACAGCCTTTAGACACCGAAAACGGCGTTTGTAGCTCCAAACAGCCTTTAGACATCGAAAACGTTGTTTCTCCCTCCAAACAGCCTTTAAACCCCAAAAAAGCTGTTTCTACCTCCGAACAGCCTTTAGACACCGAAAATGTCATTTCTCCCTCCAAACAGCCTTTAAACCCAAAAAACGCTGTTTCTACCTCCGAACAGCCTTTAGACACCGAAAACGCTGTTTCTACCTCCGAACAGCCTTTAGACACCGAAAACGGCGTTTCTCCCTCTAAACAGCCTTGAAACCCAAAAAACGCTGTTTCTCCCTCCAAACAGCCTTTAAACCCAAAAAACGCTTTTTCTACCTCCGAACAGCCTTTAGACACCGAAAACGGCGTTTGTAGCTCCAAACAGCCTTTAAACACAAAAAACGCTGTTTCTACCTCCGAACAGCCTTTAGACACCGAAAACGTCGTTTCTCCCTCCAAACAGCCTTTAAACCCCAAAAACGCTGTTTCTACCTCCAAACAGCCTTTAGACACCGAAAACGTCGTTTCTCCCTCCAAACAGCCTTTAAACCCAAAAAACGCTGTTTCTACCTCCGAACAGCCTTTAGACACCGAAAACGGCGTTTGAAGCTCCAAACAGCCTTTAGACACCGAAAACGTCGTTTCTCCCTCCAAACAGCCTTTAAACCCCAAAAACGCTGTTTCTACCTCCGAACAGCCTTTAGACACCGAAAACGGCGTTTGTAGCTCCAAACAGCCTTTAGACACCGAAAACGGCGTTTCTCCCTCCAAAAAGCCTTTAAACCCAAAAAACGCTGTTTCTACCTCCGAACAGCCTTTAGACACCGAAAACGGCGTTTGTAGCTCCAAACAGCCTTTAGACACCGAAAACGTCGTTTCTCCCTCCAAACAGCCTTTACACCCAAAAAACGCTGTTTCTACCTCCGAACAGCCTTTAGACACCGAAAATGTCATTTCTCCCTCCAAACAGCCTTTAAACCCAAAAAACGCTGTTTCTCCCTCCAAACAGCCTTTAAACCCAAAAAACGCTGTTTCTACCTCCGAACAGCCTTTAGACACCGAAAGCGGCGTTTCTCCCTCCAAACAGCCTTTAAACCCAAAAAACGCTGTTTCTCCCTCCAAACAGCCTTTAAACCCAAAAAACGCTGTTTCTACCTCCGAACAGCCTTTAGACACCGAAAACGGCGTTTGTAGCTCCAAACAGCCTTTAGACACCGAAAACGGCGTTTGTAGCTCCAAACAGCCTTTAGACACCGAAAACGTCGTTTCTCCCTCCAAACAGCCTTTAAACCCCAAAAACGCTGTTTCTACCTCCGAACAGCCTTTAGACACCGAAAACGTCGTTTCTCCCTCCAAACAGCCTTTAAACCCCAAAAACGCTGTTTCTACCTCCAAACAGCCTTTAGACACCGAAAACGTCGTTTCTCCCTCCAAACAGCCTTTAAACCCAAAAAACGCTGTTTCTACCTCCGAACAGCCTTTAGACACCGAAAACGGCGTTTGAAGCTCCAAACAGCCTTTAGACACCGAAAACGTCGTTTCTCCCTCCAAACAGCCTTTAAACCCCAAAAACGCTGTTTCTACCTCCGAACAGCCTTTAGACACCGAAAACGGCGTTTCTCCCTCCAAACAGCCTTTAAACCCAAAAAACGCTGTTTCTCCCTCCAAACAGCCTTTAAACCCAAAAAACGCTGTTTCTACATCCGAACAGCCTTTAGACACCGAAAACGGCGTTTGTAGCTCCAAACAGCTTTTAGTCACCTAAAACGTCGTTTCTCCCTCCAAACAGCCTTTAAACCCCAAAAACGCTGTTTCTACCTCCGAACAGCCTTTAGACACCGAAAACGTCGTTTCTCCCTCCAAACAGCCTTTAAACCCCAAAAACGCTGTTTCTACCTCCGAACAGCCTTTAGACACCGAAAACGTCGTTTCTCCCTCCAAACAGCCTTTAAACCCCAAAAACGCTGTTTCTACCTCCGAACAGCCTTTAGACACCGAAAACGTCGTTTCTCCCTCCAAACAGCCTTTAAACCCAAAAAACGCTGTTTCTACCTCCGAACAGCCTTTAGACACCGAAAACGGCGTTTCTCCCTCCAAACAGCCTTTAAACCCAAAAAACGCTGTTTCTCCCTCCAAACAGCCTTTAAACCCAAAAAACGCTGTTTCTACCTCCGAACAGCCTTTAGACACCGAAAATGTCATTTCTCCCTCCAAACAGCCTTTAAACCCAAAAAACGCTGTTTCTACCTCCGAACAGCCTTTAGACACCGAAAACGGCGTTTGTAGCTCCAAACAGCCTTTAGACATCGAAAACGTTGTTTCTCCCTCCAAACAGCCTTTAAACCCCAAAAAAGCTGTTTCTACCTCCGAACAGCCTTTAGACACCGAAAATGTCATTTCTCCCTCCAAACAGCCTTTAAACCCAAAAAACGCTGTTTCTACCTCCGAACAGCCTTTAGACACCGAAAACGCTGTTTCTACCTCCGAACAGCCTTTAGACACCGAAAACGGCGTTTCTCCCTCTAAACAGCCTTGAAACCCAAAAAACGCTGTTTCTCCCTCCAAACAGCCTTTAAACCCAAAAAACGCTTTTTCTACCTCCGAACAGCCTTTAGACACCGAAAACGGCGTTTGTAGCTCCAAACAGCCTTTAAACACAAAAAACGCTGTTTCTACCTCCGAACAGCCTTTAGACACCGAAAACGTCGTTTCTCCCTCCAAACAGCCTTTAAACCCCAAAAACGCTGTTTCTACCTCCAAACAGCCTTTAGACACCGAAAACGTCGTTTCTCCCTCCAAACAGCCTTTAAACCCAAAAAACGCTGTTTCTACCTCCGAACAGCCTTTAGACACCGAAAACGGCGTTTGAAGCTCCAAACAGCCTTTAGACACCGAAAACGTCGTTTCTCCCTCCAAACAGCCTTTAAACCCCAAAAACGCTGTTTCTACCTCCGAACAGCCTTTAGACACCGAAAACGGCGTTTGTAGCTCCAAACAGCCTTTAGACACCGAAAACGGCGTTTCTCCCTCCAAAAAGCCTTTAAACCCAAAAAACGCTGTTTCTACCTCCGAACAGCCTTTAGACACCGAAAACGGCGTTTGTAGCTCCAAACAGCCTTTAGACACCGAAAACGTCGTTTCTCCCTCCAAACAGCCTTTACACCCAAAAAACGCTGTTTCTACCTCCGAACAGCCTTTAGACACCGAAAATGTCATTTCTCCCTCCAAACAGCCTTTAAACCCAAAAAACGCTGTTTCTCCCTCCAAACAGCCTTTAAACCCAAAAAACGCTGTTTCTACCTCCGAACAGCCTTTAGACACCGAAAGCGGCGTTTCTCCCTCCAAACAGCCTTTAAACCCAAAAAACGCTGTTTCTCCCTCCAAACAGCCTTTAAACCCAAAAAACGCTGTTTCTACCTCCGAACAGCCTTTAGACACCGAAAACGGCGTTTGTAGCTCCAAACAGCCTTTAGACACCGAAAACGGCGTTTGTAGCTCCAAACAGCCTTTAGACACCGAAAACGTCGTTTCTCCCTCCAAACAGCCTTTAAACCCCAAAAACGCTGTTTCTACCTCCGAACAGCCTTTAGACACCGAAAACGTCGTTTCTCCCTCCAAACAGCCTTTAAACCCCAAAAACGCTGTTTCTACCTCCAAACAGCCTTTAGACACCGAAAACGTCGTTTCTCCCTCCAAACAGCCTTTAAACCCAAAAAACGCTGTTTCTACCTCCGAACAGCCTTTAGACACCGAAAACGGCGTTTGAAGCTCCAAACAGCCTTTAGACACCGAAAACGTCGTTTCTCCCTCCAAACAGCCTTTAAACCCCAAAAACGCTGTTTCTACCTCCGAACAGCCTTTAGACACCGAAAACGGCGTTTCTCCCTCCAAACAGCCTTTAAACCCAAAAAACGCTGTTTCTCCCTCCAAACAGCCTTTAAACCCAAAAAACGCTGTTTCTACATCCGAACAGCCTTTAGACACCGAAAACGGCGTTTGTAGCTCCAAACAGCTTTTAGTCACCTAAAACGTCGTTTCTCCCTCCAAACAGCCTTTAAACCCCAAAAACGCTGTTTCTACCTCCGAACAGCCTTTAGACACCGAAAACGTCGTTTCTCCCTCCAAACAGCCTTTAAACCCCAAAAACGCTGTTTCTACCTCCGAACAGCCTTTAGACACCGAAAACGTCGTTTCTCCCTCCAAACAGCCTTTAAACCCCAAAAACGCTGTTTCTACCTCCGAACAGCCTTTAGACACCGAAAACGTCGTTTCTCCCTCCAAACAGCCTTTAAACCCAAAAAACGCTGTTTCTACCTCCGAACAGCCTTTAGACACCGAAAACGGCGTTTCTCCCTCCAAACAGCCTTTAAACCCAAAAAACGCTGTTTCTCCCTCCAAACAGCCTTTAAACCCAAAAAACGCTGTTTCTACCTCCGAACAGCCTTTAGACACCGAAAATGTCATTTCTCCCTCCAAACAGCCTTTAAACCCAAAAAACGCTGTTTCTACCTCCGAACAGCCTTTAGACACCGAAAACGGCGTTTGTAGCTCCAAACAGCCTTTAGACATCGAAAACGTTGTTTCTCCCTCCAAACAGCCTTTAAACCCCAAAAAAGCTGTTTCTACCTCCGAACAGCCTTTAGACACCGAAAATGTCATTTCTCCCTCCAAACAGCCTTTAAACCCAAAAAACGCTGTTTCTACCTCCGAACAGCCTTTAGACACCGAAAACGCTGTTTCTACCTCCGAACAGCCTTTAGACACCGAAAACGGCGTTTCTCCCTCTAAACAGCCTTGAAACCCAAAAAACGCTGTTTCTCCCTCCAAACAGCCTTTAAACCCAAAAAACGCTTTTTCTACCTCCGAACAGCCTTTAGACACCGAAAACGGCGTTTGTAGCTCCAAACAGCCTTTAAACACAAAAAACGCTGTTTCTACCTCCGAACAGCCTTTAGACACCGAAAACGTCGTTTCTCCCTCCAAACAGCCTTTAAACCCCAAAAACGCTGTTTCTACCTCCAAACAGCCTTTAGACACCGAAAACGTCGTTTCTCCCTCCAAACAGCCTTTAAACCCAAAAAACGCTGTTTCTACCTCCGAACAGCCTTTAGACACCGAAAACGGCGTTTGAAGCTCCAAACAGCCTTTAGACACCGAAAACGTCGTTTCTCCCTCCAAACAGCCTTTAAACCCCAAAAACGCTGTTTCTACCTCCGAACAGCCTTTAGACACCGAAAACGGCGTTTGTAGCTCCAAACAGCCTTTAGACACCGAAAACGGCGTTTCTCCCTCCAAAAAGCCTTTAAACCCAAAAAACGCTGTTTCTACCTCCGAACAGCCTTTAGACACCGAAAACGGCGTTTGTAGCTCCAAACAGCCTTTAGACACCGAAAACGTCGTTTCTCCCTCCAAACAGCCTTTACACCCAAAAAACGCTGTTTCTACCTCCGAACAGCCTTTAGACACCGAAAATGTCATTTCTCCCTCCAAACAGCCTTTAAACCCAAAAAAACGCTGTTTCTCCCTCCAAACAGCCTTTAAACCCAAAAAACGCTGTTTCTACCTCCGAACAGCCTTTAGACACCGAAAACGGCGTTTCTCCCTCCAAACAGCCTTTAAACCCAAAAAACGCTGTTTCTCCCTCCAAACAGCCTTTAAACCCAAAAAACGCTGTTTCTACCTCCGAACAGCCTTTAGACACCGAAAACGGCGTTTGTAGCTCCAAACAGCCTTTAGACACCGAAAACGGCGTTTGTAGCTCCAAACAGCCTTTAGACACCGAAAACGTCGTTTCTCCCTCCAAACAGCCTTTAAACCCCAAAAACGCTGTTTCTACCTCCGAACAGCCTTTAGACACCGAAAACGTCGTTTCTCCCTCCAAACAGCCTTTAAACCCCAAAAACGTTGTTTCTACCTCCAAACAGCCTTTAGACACCGAAAACGTCGTTTCTCCCTCCAAACAGCCTTTAAACGCAAAAAACGCTGTTTCTACCTCCGAACAGCCTTTAGACACCGAAAACGGCGTTTGAAGCTCCAAACAGCCTTTAGACACCGAAAACGTCGTTACTCCCTCCAAACAGCCTTTAAACCCCAAAAACGCTGTTTCTACCTCCGAACAGCCTTTAGACACCGAAAACGGCGTTTCTCCCTCCAAACAGCCTTTAAACCCAAAAAACGCTGTTTCTCCCTCCAAACAGCCTTTAAACCCAAAAAACGCTGTTTCTACATCCGAACAGCCTTTAGACACCGAAAACGGCGTTTGTAGCTCCAAACAGCTTTTAGTCACCTAAAACGTCGTTTCTCCCTCCAAACAGCCTTTAAACCCCAAAAACGCTGTTTCTACCTCCGAACAGCCTTTAGACACCGAAAACGTCGTTTCTCCCTCCAAACAGCCTTTAAACCCCAAAAACGCTGTTTCTACCTCCGAACAGCCTTTAGACACCGAAAACGTCGTTTCTCCCTCCAAACAGCCTTTAAACCCCAAAAACGCTGTTTCTACCTCCGAACAGCCTTTAGACACCGAAAACGGCGTTTGTAGCTCCAAACAGCCTTTAGACACCGAAAATGTCATTTCTCCCTCCAAACAGCCTTTAAACCTAAAAAACGCTGTTTCTACCTCCGAACAGCCTTTAGACACCGAAAACGGCGTTTTTAGCTCCAAACAGCCTTTAAACACAAAAAACGCTGTTTCTACCTCCGAACAGCGTTTAGACACCGAAAACGTCGTTTCTCCCTCCAAACAGCCTTTAAACCCAAAAAACGCTGTTTCTACCTCCGAACAGCCTTTAGACACCGAAAACGGCGTTTCTCCCTCCAAACAGCCTTTAAACCCAAAAAACGCTGTTTCTACCTCCGAACAGCCTTTAGACACCGAAAACGGCGTTTGTAGCTCCAAACAGCCTTTAGACACCGAAAACGTCGTTTCTCCCTCCAAACAGCTTTTAAACCCCAAAAACGCTGTTTCTACCTCTGAACAGCCTTTAGACACCGAAAACGGCGTTTGTAGCTCCAAACAGCCTTTAGACACCGAAAACGTCGTTTCTCCCTCCAAACAGCTTTTAAACCCCAAAAACGCTGTTTCTACCTCCGAACAGCCTTTAGACACCGAAAATGGCGTTTGTAGCTCCAAACAGCCTTTAGACACCGAAAACGTTGTTTCTCCCTCCAAACAGCCTTTAAACCCCAAAAACGTTGTTTCTACCTCCGAACAGCCTTTAGACACCGAAAACGGCGTTTCTCCCTCCAAACAGCCTTTAAACCCAAAAAACGCTGTTTCTCCCTCCAAACAGCCTTTAAACCCAAAAAACGCTGTTTCTACCTCCGAACAGCCTTTAGACACCGAAAACGGCGTTTTTAGCTCCAAACAGCCTTTAAACACAAAAAACGCTGTTTCTACCTCCGAACAGCGTTTAGACACCGAAAACGTCGTTTCTCCCTCCAAACAGCCTTTAAACCCAAAAAACGCTGTTTCTACCTCCGAACAGCCTTTAGACACCGAAAACGGCGTTTCTCCCTCCAAACAGCCTTTAAACCCAAAAAACGCTGTTTCTACCTCCGAACAGCCTTTAGACACCGAAAACGGCGTTTGTAGCTCCAAACAGCCTTTAGACACCGAAAACGGCGTTTCTCCCTACAAAAAGCCTTTAAACCCAAAAAACGCTGTTTCTACCTCCGAACAGCCTTTAGACACCGAAAACGGCGTTTGTAGCTACAAACAGCCTTTAGACACCGAAAACGTCGTTTCTCCCTCCAAACAGCCTTTAAACCCCAAAAACGCTGTTTCTACCTCCGAACAGCCTTTAGACACCGAAAATGTCATTTCTCCCTCCAAACAGCCTTTAAACCCAAAAAACGCTGTTTCTCCCTCCAAACAGCCTTTAAACCCAAAAAACGCTGTTTCTACCTCCGAACAGCCTTTAGACACCGAAAACGGCGTTTCTCCCTCCAAACAGCCTTTAAACCCAAAAAACGCTGTTTCTCCCTCCAAACAGCCTTTAAACCCAAAAAAACGCTGTTTCTACCTCCGAACAGCCTTTAGACACCGAAAACGGCGTTTGTAGCTCCAAACAGCCTTTAAACACAAAAAACGCTGTTTCTACCTCCGAACAGCCTTTAGACACCGAAAACGTCGTTTCTCCCTCCAAACAGCCTTTAAACCCAAAAAACGCTGTTTCTACCTCCGAACAGCCTTTAGACACCGAAAACGGCGTTTCTCCCTCCAAACAGCCTTTAAACCCAAAAAACGCTGTTTCTACCTCCGAACAGCCTTTAGACACCGAAAACAGCGTTTCTCCCTCCAAACAGCCTTTAAACCCAAAAAACGCTGTTTCTCCCTCCAAACAGCCTTTAAACCCAAAAAACGCTGTTTCTACCTCCGAACAGCCTTTAGACACCGAAAATGTCATTTCTCCCTCCAAACAGCCTTTAAACCCAAAAAACGCTGTTTCTACCTCCGAACAGCCTTTAGACACCGAAAACGGCGTTTGAAGCTCCAAACAGCCTTTAGACACCGAAAACGTCGTTTCTCCCTCCAAACAGCCTTTAAACCCCAAAAACGCTGTTTCTACCTCCGAACAGCCTTTAGACACCGAAAACGGCGTTTGTAGCTCCAAACAGCCTTTAAACCCAAAAAACGCTGTTTCTACCTCCGAACAGCCTTCAGACACCGAAAACGGCGTTTGTAGCTCCAAACAGCCTTTAGACACCGAAAATGTCATTTCTCCCTCCAAACAGCCTTTAAACCCAAAAAACGCTGTTTCTACCTCCGAACAGCCTTTAGACACCGAAAACGGCGTTTGTAGCTCCAAACAGCTTTTAGTCACCGAAAACGTCGTTTCTCCCTCCAAACAGCCTTTAAACCCCAAAAACGCTGTTTCTACCTCCGAACAGCCTTTAGACACCGAAAACGTTGTTTCTCCCTCCAAACAGCCTTTAAACCCCAAAAACGCTGTTTCTACCTCCGAACAGCCTTTAGACACCGAAAACGGCGTTTCTCCCTCCAAACAGCCTTTAAACCCAAAAAACGCTGTTTCTCCCTCCAAACAGCCTTTAAACCCCAAAAACGCTGTTTCTACCTCCGAACAGCCTTTAGACACCGAAAACGGCGTTTGTAGCTCCAAACAGCCTTTAGACACCGAAAATGTCATTTTCTCCCTCCAAACAGCCTTTAAACCTAAAAAACGCTGTTTCTACCTCCGAACAGCCTTTAGACACCGAAAATGGCGTTTGTAGCTCCAAACAGCCTTTAGACACCGAAAACGTTGTTTCTCCCTCCAAACAGCCTTTAAACCCCAAAAACGTTGTTTCTACCTCCGAACAGCCTTTAGACACCGAAAACGGCGTTTCTCCCTCCAAACAGCCTTTAAACCCAAAAAACGCTGTTTCTCCCTCCAAACAGCCTTTAAACCCAAAAAACGCTTTTTCTACCTCCGAACAGCCTTTAGACACCGAAAACGGCATTTGTAGCTCCAAACAGCCTTTAAACACAAAAAACGCTGTTTCTACCTCCGAACAGCCTTTAGACACCGAAAACGTTGATTCTCCCTCCAAACAGCCTTTAAACCCAAAAAACGCTGTTTCTACCTCTGAACAGCCTTTAGACACCGAAAACGGCGTTTCTCCCTCCAAACAGCCTTTAAACCCAAAAAACGCTGTTTCTACCTCCGAACAGCCTTTAGACACCGAAAACGGCGTTTGTAGCTCCAAACAGCCTTTAGACACCGAAAACGTCGTTTCTCCCTCCAAACAGCTTTTAAACCCCAAAAACGCTGTTTCTACCTCCGAACAGCCTTTAGACACCGAAAACGGCGTTTGTAGCTCCAAACAGCCTTTAGACACCGAAAACGGCGTTTCTCCCTCCAAAAAGCCTTTAAACACAAAAAACGCTGTTTCTACCTCCGAACAGCCTTTAGACACCGAAAACGGCGTTTGTAGCTCCAAACAGCCTTTAGACACCGAAAACGTCGTTTCTCCCTCCAAACAGCCTTTACACCCAAAAAACGCTGTTTCTACCTCCGAACAGCCTTTAGACACCGAAAATGTCATTTCTCCCTCCAAACAGCCTTTAAACCCAAAAAACGCTGTTTCTCCCTCCAAACAGCCTTTAAACCCAAAAAACGCTGTTTCTACCTCCGAACAGCCTTTAGACACCGAAAACGGCGTTTCTCCCTCCAAACAGCCTTTAAACCCAAAAAACGCTGTTTCTCCCTCCAAACAGCCTTTAAACCCCAAAAACGCTGTTTCTACCTCCGAACAGCCTTTAGACACCGAAAATGTCATTTCTCCCTCCAAACAGCCTTTAAACCCAAAAAACGCTGTTTCTCCCTCCAAACAGCCTTTAAACCCAAAAAACGCTGTTTCTACCTCCGAACAGCCTTTAGACACCGAAAACGGCGTTTCTCCCTCCAAACAGCCTTTAAACCCAAAAAACGCTGTTTCTCCCTCCAAACAGCCTTTAAACCCAAAAAACGCTGTTTCTACCTCCGAACAGCCTTTAGACACCGAAAACGGCGTTTGTAGCTCCAAACAGCCTTTAAACACAAAAAACGCTGTTTCTACCTCCGAACAGCCTTTAGACACCGAAAACGTCGTTTCTCCCTCCAAACAGCCTTTAAACCCAAAAAACGCTGTTTCTACCTCCGAACAGCCTTTAGACACCGAAAACGGCGTTTCTCCCTCCAAACAGCCTTTAAACCCAAAAAACGCTGTTTCTACCTCCGAACAGCCTTTAGACACCGAAAACAGCGTTTCTCCCTCCAAACAGCCTTTAAACCCAAAAAACGCTGTTTCTCCCTCCAAACAGCCTTTAAACCCAAAAAACGCTGTTTCTACCTCCGAACAGCCTTTAGACACCGAAAATGTCATTTCTCCCTCCAAACAGCCTTTAAACCCAAAAAGCGCTGTTTCTACCTCCGAACAGCCTTTAGACACCGAAAACGGCGTTTGAAGCTCCAAACAGCCTTTAGACACCGAAAACGTCGTTTCTCCCTCCAAACAGCCTTTAAACCCCAAAAACGCTGTTTCTACCTCCGAACAGCCTTTAGACACCGAAAACGGCGTTTGTAGCTCCAAACAGCCTTTAAACCCAAAAAACGCTGTTTCTACCTCCGAACAGCCTTCAGACACCGAAAACGGCGTTTGTAGCTCCAAACAGCCTTTAGACACCGAAAATGTCATTTCTCCCTCCAAACAGCCTTTAAACCCCAAAAACGTTGTTTCTACCTCCGAACAGCCTTTAGACACCGAAAACGGCGTTTCTCCCTCCAAACAGCCTTTAAACCCAAAAAACGCTGTTTCTCCCTCCAAACAGCCTTTAAACCCCAAAAACGCTGTTTCTACCTCCGAACAGCCTTTAGACACCGAAAACGGCGTTTGTAGCTCCAAACAGCCTTTAGACACCGAAAATGTCATTTTCTCCCTCCAAACAGCCTTTAAACCTAAAAAACGCTGTTTCTACCTCCGAACAGCCTTTAGACACCGAAAATGGCGTTTGTAGCTCCAAACAGCCTTTAGACACCGAAAACGTTGTTTCTCCCTCCAAACAGCCTTTAAACCCCAAAAACGTTGTTTCTACCTCCGAACAGCCTTTAGACACCGAAAACGGCGTTTCTCCCTCCAAACAGCCTTTAAACCCAAAAAACACTGTTTCTCCCTCCAAACAGCCTTTAAACCCAAAAAAACGCTTTTTCTACCTCCGAACAGCCTTTAGACACCGAAAACGGCATTTGTAGCTCCAAACAGCCTTTAAACACAAAAAACGCTGTTTCTACCTCCGAACAGCCTTTAGACACCGAAAACGTTGATTCTCCCTCCAAACAGCCTTTAAACCCAAAAAACGCTGTTTCTACCTCTGAACAGCCTTTTGACACCGAAAACGGCGTTTCTCCCTCCAAACAGCCTTTAAACCCAAAAAACGCTGTTTCTACCTCCGAACAGCCTTTAGACACCGAAAACGGCGTTTGTAGCTCCAAACAGCCTTTAGACACCGAAAACGTCGTTTCTCCCTCCAAACAGCTTTTAAACCCCAAAAACGCTGTTTCTACCTCCGAACAGCCTTTAGACACCGAAAACGGCGTTTGTAGCTCCAAACAGCCTTTAGACACCGAAAACGGCGTTTCTCCCTCCAAAAAGCCTTTAAACCCAAAAAAACGCTGTTTCTACCTCCGAACAGCCTTTAGACACCGAAAACGGCGTTTGTAGCTCCAAACAGCCTTTAGACACCGAAAACGTCGTTTCTCCCTCCAAACAGCCTTTACACCCAAAAAACGCTGTTTCTACCTCCGAACAGCCTTTAGACACCGAAAATGTCATTTCTCCCTCCAAACAGCCTTTAAACCCAAAAAACGCTGTTTCTCCCTCCAAACAGCCTTTAAACCAAAAAAACGCTGTTTCTACCTCCGAACAGCCTTTAGACACCGAAAACGGCGTTTCTCCCTCCAAACAGCCTTTAAACCCAAAAAACGCTGTTTCTCCCTCCAAACAGCCTTTAAACCCCAAAAACGCTGTTTCTACCTCCGAACAGCCTTTAGACACCGAAAACGGCGTTTGTAGCTCCAAACAGCCTTTAGACACCGAAAATGTCATTTCTCCCTCCAAACAGCCTTTAAACCTAAAAAACGCTGTTTCTACCTCCGAACAGCCTTTAGACACCGAAAACGGCGTTTGTAGCTCCAAACAGCCTTTAGACACCGAAAACGTTGTTTCTCCCTCCAAACAGCCTTTAAACCCCAAAAACGTTGTTTCTACCTCCGAACAGCCTTTAGACACCGAAAACGGCGTTTCTCCCTCCAAACAGCCTTTAAACCCAAAAAACGCTGTTTCTCCCTCCAAACAGCCTTTAAACCCAAAAAACGCTTTTTCTACCTCCGAACAGCCTTTAGACACCGAAAACGGCGTTTGTAGCTCCAAACAGCCTTTAAACACAAAAAACGCTGTTTCTACCTCCGAACAGCCTTTAGACACCGAAAACGTCGTTTCTCCCTCAAAACAGCCTTTAAACCCAAAAAACGCTGTTTCTACCTCCGAACAGCCTTTAGACACCGAAAACGGCGTTTCTCCCTCCAAACAGCCTTTAAACCCAAAAAACGCTGTTTCTACCTCCGAACAGCCTTTAGACACCGAAAACGGCGTTTGTAGCTCCAAACAGCCTTTAGACACCGAAAATGTCATTTCTCCCTCCAAACAGCCTTTAAACCCAAAAAACGCTGTTTCTCCCTCCAAACAGCCTTTAAACCCAAAAAACGCTGTTTCTACCTCCGAACAGCCTTTAGACACCGAAAATGTCATTTCTCCCTCCAAACAGCCTTTAAACCCAAAAAACGCTGTTTCTACCTCCGAACAGCCTTTAGACACCGAAAACGGCGTTTCTCCCTCCAAACAGCCTTTAAACCCAAAAAACGCTGTTTCTACCTCCGAACAGCCTTTAGACACCGAAAACGGCGTTTGTAGCTCCAAACAGCCTTTAGACACCGAAAACGTCGTTTCTCCCTCCAAACAGCTTTTAAACCCCAAAAACGCTGTTTCTACCTCCGAACAGCCTTTAGACACCGAAAACGGCGTTTGTAGCTCCAAACAGCCTTTAGACACCGAAAACGTTGTTTCTCCCTCCAAACAGCCTTTAAACCCCAAAAACGTTGTTTCTACCTCCGAACAGCCTTTAGACACCGAAAACGGCGTTTCTCCCTCCAAACAGCCTTTAAACCCAAAAAACGCTGTTTCTCCCTCCAAACAGCCTTTAAACCCAAAAAACGCTGTTTCTACCTCCGAACAGCCTTTAGACAACGAAAACGGCGTTTTTAGCTCCAAACAGCCTTTAAACACAAAAAACGCTGTTTCTACCTCCGAACAGTGTTTAGACACCGAAAACGTCGTTTCTCCCTCCAAACAGCCTTTAAACCCAAAAAACGCTGTTTCTACCTCCGAACAGCCTTTAGACACCGAAAATGGCGTTTGTAGCTCCAAACAGCCTTTAGACACCGAAAACGGCGTTTCTCCCTCCAAAAAGCCTTTAAACCCAAAAAACGCTGTTTCTACCTCCGAACAGCCTTTAGACACCGAAAACGGCGTTTGTAGCTACAAACAGCCTTTAGACACCGAAAACGTCGTTTCTCCCTCCAAACAGCCTTTACACCCAAAAAACGCTGTTTCTACCTCCGAACAGCCTTTAGACACCGAAAATGTCATTTCTCCCTCCAAACAGCCTTTAAACCCAAAAAACGCTGTTTCTCCCTCCAAACAGCCTTTAAACCCAAAAAACGCTGTTTCTACCTCCGAACAGCCTTTAGACACCGAAAACGGCGTTTCTCCCTCCAAACAGCCTTTAAACCCAAAAAACGCTGTTTCTCCCTCCAAACAGCCTTTAAACCCAAAAAACGCTGTTTCTACCTCCGAACAGCCTTTAGACACCGAAAACGGCGTTTGTAGCTCCAAACAGCTTTTAGTCACCGAAAACGTCGTTTCTCCCTCCAAACAGCCTTTAAACCCCAAAAACGCTGTTTCTACCGCCGAACAGCCTTTAGACACCGAAAACGTCGTTTCTCCCTCCAAACAGCCTTTAAACCCCAAAAACGCTGTTTCTACCTCTGAACAGCCTTTAGACACCGAAAATGGCGTTTGTAGCTCCAAACAGCCTTTAGACACCGAAAATGTCATTTCTCCCTCCAAACAGCCTTTAAACCCAAAAAACGCTGTTTCTACCTCCGAACAGCCTTTAGACACCGAAAACGGCGTTTCTCCCTCCAAACAGCCTTTAAACCCAAAAAACGCTGTTTCTACCTCCGAACAGCCTTTAGACACCGAAAACGGCGTTTGTAGCTCCAAACAGCCTTTAGACACCGAAAACGTCGTTTCTCCCTCCAAACAGCTTTTAAACCCCAAAAACGCTGTTTCTACCTCCGAACAGCCTTTAGACACCGAAAACGGCGTTTGTAGCTCCAAACAGCCTTTAGACACCGAAAACGTTGTTTCTCCCTCCAAACAGCCTTTAAACCCCAAAAACGTTGTTTCTACCTCCGAACAGCCTTTAGACACCGAAAACGGCGTTTCTCCCTCCAAACAGCCTTTAAACCCAAAAAACGCTGTTTCTCCCTCCAAACAGCCTTTAAACCCAAAAAACGCTGTTTCTACCTCCGAACAGCCTTTAGACAACGAAAACGGCGTTTCTCCCTCCAAACAGCCTTTAAACCCAAAAAACGCTGTTTCTACCTCCGAACAGCCTTTAGACACCGAAAACGGCGTTTGTAGCTACAAACAGCCTTTAGACACCGAAAACGTCGTTTCTCCCTCCAAACAGCCTTTACACCCAAAAAACGCTGTTTCTACCTCCGCACAGCCTTTAGACACCGAAAATGTCATTTCTCCCTCCAAACAGCCTTTAAACCCAAAAAACGCTGTTTCTACCTCCGAACAGCCTTTAGACACCGAAAATGTCATTTCTCCCTCCAAACAGCCTTTAAACCCAAAAAAACGCTGTTTCTACCTCCGAACAGCCTTTAGACACCGAAAACGGCGTTTCTCCCTCCAAACAGCCTTTAAACCCAAAAAACGCTGTTTCTACCTCCGAACAGCCTTTAGACACCGAAAACGCTGTTTCTACCTCCGAACAGCCTTTAGACACCGAAAACGGCGTTTCTCCCTCTAAACAGCCTTGAAACCCAAAAAACGCTGTTTCTCCCTCCAAACAGCCTTTAAACCCAAAAAACGCTTTTTCTACCTCCGAACAGCCTTTAGACACCGAAAACGGCGTTTGTAGCTCCAAACAGCCTTTAAACACAAAAAACGCTGTTTCTACCTCCGAACAGCCTTTAGACACCGAAAACGTCGTTTCTCCCTCCAAACAGCCTTTAAACCCAAAAAACGCTGTTTCTACCTCCGAACAGCCTTTAGACACCGAAAACGGCGTTTCTCCCTCCAAACAGCCTTTAAACCCAAAAAAACGCTGTTTCTACCTCCGAACAGCCTTTAGACACCGAAAACGGCGTTTGTAGCTCCAAACAGCCTTTAGACACCGAAAACGTCGTTTCTCCCTCCAAACAGCTTTTAAACCCCAAAAACGCTGTTTCTACCTCCGAACAGCCTTTAGACACCGAAAACGGCGTTTGTAGCTCCAAACAGCCTTTAGACACCGAAAACGGCGTTTCTCCCTCCAAAAAGCCTTTAAACCCAAAAAACGCTGTTTCTACCTCCGAACAGCCTTTAGACACCGAAAACGGCGTTTGTAGCTCCAAACAGCCTTTAGACACCGAAAACGTCGTTTCTCCCTCCAAACAGCCTTTACACCCAAAAAACGCTGTTTCTACCTCCGAACAGCCTTTAGACACCGAAAATGTCATTTCTCCCTCCAAACAGCCTTTAAACCCAAAAAACGCTGTTTCTCCCTCCAAACAGCCTTTAAACCCAAAAAACGCTGTTTCTACCTCCGAACAGCCTTTAGACACCGAAAACGTCGTTTCTCCCTCCAAACAGCCTTTACACCCAAAAAACGCTGTTTCTACCTCCGAACAGCCTTTAGACACCGAAAATGTCATTTCTCCCTCCAAACAGCCTTTAAACCCAAAAAACGCTGTTTCTCCCTCCAAACAGCCTTTAAACCCAAAAAACGCTTTTTCTACCTCCGAACAGCCTTTAGACACCGAAAACGGCGTTTGTAGCTCCAAACAGCCTTTAAACACAAAAAACGCTGTTTCTACCTCCGAACAGCCTTTAGACACCGAAAACGTCGTTTCTCCCTCCAAACAGCCTTTAAACCCAAAAAACGCTGTTTCTACCTCCGAACAGCCTTTAGACACCGAAAACGGCGTTTCTCCCTCCAAACAGCCTTTAAACCCAAAAAAAACGCTGTTTCTACCTCCGAACAGCCTTTAGACACCGAAAACGGCGTTTGTAGCTCCAAACAGCCTTTAGACACCGAAAACGTCGTTTCTCCCTCCAAACAGCTTTTAAACCCCAAAAACGCTGTTTCTACCTCCGAACAGCCTTTAGACACCGAAAACGGCGTTTGTAGCTCCAAACAGCCTTTAGACACCGAAAACGGCGTTTCTCCCTCCAAAAAGCCTTTAAACCCAAAAAACGCTGTTTCTACCTCCGAACAGCCTTTAGACACCGAAAACGGCGTTTGTAGCTCCAAACAGCCTTTAGACACCGAAAACGTCGTTTCTCCCTCCAAACAGCCTTTACACCCAAAAAACGCTGTTTCTACCTCCGAACAGCCTTTAGACACCGAAAACGGCGTTTCTCCCTCTAAACAGCCTTGAAACCCAAAAAACGCTGTTTCTCCCTCCAAACAGCCTTTAAACCCAAAAAACGCTTTTTCTACCTCCGAACAGCCTTTAGACACCGAAAACGGCGTTTGTAGCTCCAAACAGCCTTTAAACACAAAAAACGCTGTTTCTACCTCCGAACAGCCTTTAGACACCGAAAACGTCGTTTCTCCCTCCAAACAGCCTTTAAACCCAAAAAACGCTGTTTCTACCTCCGAACAGCCTTTAGACACCGAAAACGGCGTTTCTCCCTCCAAACAGCCTTTAAACCCAAAAAACGCTGTTTCTACCTCCGAACAGCCTTTAGACACCGAAAACGGCGTTTGTAGCTCCAAACAGCCTTTAGACACCGAAAACGTCGTTTCTCCCTCCAAACAGCTTTTAAACCCCAAAAACGCTGTTTCTACCTCCGAACAGCCTTTAGACACCGAAAACGGCGTTTGTAGCTCCAAACAGCCTTTAGACACCGAAAACGGCGTTTCTCCCTCCAAAAAGCCTTTAAACCCAAAAAACGCTGTTTCTACCTCCGAACAGCCTTTAGACACCGAAAACGGCGTTTGTAGCTCCAAACAGCCTTTAGACACCGAAAACGTCGTTTCTCCCTCCAAACAGCCTTTACACCCAAAAAACGCTGTTTCTACCTCCGAACAGCCTTTAGACACCGAAAATGTCATTTCTCCCTCCAAACAGCCTTTAAACCCAAAAAACGCTGTTTCTCCCTCCAAACAGCCTTTAAACCCAAAAAACGCTGTTTCTACCTCCGAACAGCCTTTAGACACCGAAAACGGCGTTTCTCCCTCCAAACAGCCTTTAAACCCAAAAAACGCTGTTTCTCCCTCCAAACAGCCTTTAGACACCGAAAACGTCGTTTCTCCCTCCAAACAGCCTTTAAACCCAAAAAACGCTGTTTCTACCTCCGAACAGCCTTTAGACACCGAAAACGGCGTTTCTCCCTCCAAACAGCCTTTAAACCCAAAAAACGCTGTTTCTCCCTCCAAACAGCCTTTAAACCCAAAAAACGCTGTTTCTACCTCCGAACAGCCTTTAGACACCGAAAATGTCATTTCTCCCTCCAAACAGCCTTTAAACCCAAAAAACGCTGTTTCTACCTCCGAACAGCCTTTAGACACCGAAAACGGCGTTTGTAGCTCCAAACAGCCTTTAGACATCGAAAACGTTGTTTCTCCCTCCAAACAGCCTTTAAACCCCAAAAAACGCTGTTTCTACCTCCGCACAGCCTTTAGACACCGAAAATGTCATTTCTCCCTCCAAACAGCCTTTAAACCCAAAAAACGCTGTTTCTACCTCCGAACAGCCTTTAGACACCGAAAACGCTGTTTCTACCTCCGAACAGCCTTTAGACACCGAAAACGGCGTTTCTCCCTCTAAACAGCCTTGAAACCCAAAAAACGCTGTTTCTCCCTCCAAACAGCCTTTAAACCCAAAAAACGCTTTTTCTACCTCCGAACAGCCTTTAGACACCGAAAACGGCGTTTGTAGCTCCAAACAGCCTTTAAACACAAAAAACGCTGTTTCTACCTCCGAACAGCCTTTAGACACCGAAAACGTCGTTTCTCCCTCCAAACAGCCTTTAAACCCCAAAAACGCTGTTTCTACCTCCAAACAGCCTTTAGACACCGAAAACGGCGTTTCTCCCTCCAAACAGCCTTTAAACCCAAAAAACGCTGTTTCTACCTCCGAACAGCCTTTAGACACCGAAAACGGCGTTTGAAGCTCCAAACAGCCTTTAGACACCGAAAACGTCGTTTCTCCCTCCAAACAGCCTTTAAACCCCAAAAACGCTGTTTCTACCTCCGAACAGCCTTTAGACACCGAAAACGGCGTTTCTCCCTCCAAAAAGCCTTTAAACCCAAAAAACGCTGTTTCTACCTCCGAACAGCCTTTAGACACCGAAAACGGCGTTTGTAGCTCCAAACAGCCTTTAGACACCGAAAACGTCGTATCTCCCTCCAAACAGCCTTTACACCCAAAAAACGCTGTTTCTACCTCCGAACAGCCTTTAGACACCGAAAATGTCATTTCTCCCTCCAAACAGCCTTTAAACCCAAAAAACGCTGTTTCTCCCTCCAAACAGCCTTTAAAACCAAAAAACGCTGTTTCTACCTCCGAACAGCCTTTAGACACCGAAAACGGCGTTTCTCCCTCCAAACAGCCTTTAAACCCAAAAAACGCTGTTTCTCCCTCCAAACAGCCTTTAAACCCAAAAAACGCTGTTTCTACCTCCGAACAGCCTTTAGACACCGAAAACGGCGTTTGTAGCTCCAAACAGCCTTTAGACACCGAAAACGGCGTTTGTAGCTCCAAACAGCCTTTAGACACCGAAAACGTTGTTTCTCCCTCCAAACAGCCTTTAAACCCCAAAAACGTTGTTTCTACCTCCGAACAGCCTTTAGACACCGAAAACGGCGTTTCTCCCTCCAAACAGCCTTTAAACCCAAAAAACGCTGTTTCTCCCTCCAAACAGCCTTTAAACCCAAAAAACGCTGTTTCTACCTCCGAACAGCCTTTAGACACCGAAAACGGCGTTTTTAGCTCCAAACAGCCTTTAAACACAAAAAACGCTGTTTCTACCTCCGAACAGCGTTTAGACACCGAAAACGTCGTTTCTCCCTCCAAACAGCCTTTAAACCCAAAAAACGCTGTTTCTACCTCCGAACAGCCTTTAGACACCGAAAACGGCGTTTCTCCCTCCAAACAGCCTTTAAACCCAAAAAACGCTGTTTCTACCTCCGAACAGCCTTTAGACACCGAAAACGGCGTTTGTAGCTCCAAACAGCCTTTAGACACCGAAAACGGCGTTTCTCCCTCCAAAAAGCCTTTAAACCCAAAAAACGCTGTTTCTACCTCCGAACAGCCTTTAGACACCGAAAACGGCGTTTGTAGCTACAAACAGCCTTTAGACACCGAAAACGTCGTTTCTCCCTCCAAACAGCCTTTAAACCCCAAAAACGCTGTTTCTACCTCCGAACAGCCTTTAGACACCGAAAATGTCATTTCTCCCTCCAAACAGCCTTTAAACCCAAAAAACGCTGTTTCTCCCTCCAAACAGCCTTTAAACCCAAAAAACGCTGTTTCTACCTCCGAACAGCCTTTAGACACCGAAAACGGCGTTTCTCCCTCCAAACAGCCTTTAAACCCAAAAAACGCTGTTTCTCCCTCCAAACAGCCTTTAAACCCAAAAAACGCTGTTTCTACCTCCGAACAGCCTTTAGACACCGAAAACGGCGTTTGTAGCTCCAAACAGCCTTTAAACACAAAAAACGCTGTTTCTACCTCCGAACAGCCTTTAGACACCGAAAACGTCGTTTCTCCCTCCAAACAGCCTTTAAACCCAAAAAACGCTGTTTCTACCTCCGAACAGCCTTTAGACACCGAAAACGGCGTTTCTCCCTCCAAACAGCCTTTAAACCCAAAAAACGCTGTTTCTACCTCCGAACAGCCTTTAGACACCGAAAACAGCGTTTCTCCCTCCAAACAGCCTTTAAACCCAAAAAACGCTGTTTCTCCCTCCAAACAGCCTTTAAACCCAAAAAACGCTGTTTCTACCTCCGAACAGCCTTTAGACACCGAAAATGTCATTTCTCCCTCCAAACAGCCTTTAAACCCAAAAAACGCTGTTTCTACCTCCGAACAGCCTTTAGACACCGAAAACGGCGTTTGAAGCTCCAAACAGCCTTTAGACACCGAAAACGTCGTTTCTCCCTCCAAACAGCCTTTAAACCCCAAAAACGCTGTTTCTACCTCCGAACAGCCTTTAGACACCGAAAACGGCGTTTGTAGCTCCAAACAGCCTTTAAACCCAAAAAACGCTGTTTCTACCTCCGAACAGCCTTCAGACACCGAAAACGGCGTTTGTAGCTCCAAACAGCCTTTAGACACCGAAAATGTCATTTCTCCCTCCAAACAGCCTTTAAACCCAAAAAACGCTGTTTCTACCTCCGAACAGCCTTTAGACACCGAAAACGGCGTTTGTAGCTCCAAACAGCTTTTAGTCACCGAAAACGTCGTTTCTCCCTCCAAACAGCCTTTAAACCCCAAAAACGCTGTTTCTACCTCCGAACAGCCTTTAGACACCGAAAACGTTGTTTCTCCCTCCAAACAGCCTTTAAACCCCAAAAACGCTGTTTCTACCTCCGAACAGCCTTTAGACACCGAAAACGGCGTTTCTCCCTCCAAACAGCCTTTAAACCCAAAAAACGCTGTTTCTCCCTCCAAACAGCCTTTAAACCCCAAAAACGCTGTTTCTACCTCCGAACAGCCTTTAGACACCGAAAACGGCGTTTGTAGCTCCAAACAGCCTTTAGACACCGAAAATGTCATTTTCTCCCTCCAAACAGCCTTTAAACCTAAAAAACGCTGTTTCTACCTCCGAACAGCCTTTAGACACCGAAAATGGCGTTTGTAGCTCCAAACAGCCTTTAGACACCGAAAACGTTGTTTCTCCCTCCAAACAGCCTTTAAACCCCAAAAACGTTGTTTCTACCTCCGAACAGCCTTTAGACACCGAAAACGGCGTTTCTCCCTCCAAACAGCCTTTAAACCCAAAAAACGCTGTTTCTCCCTCCAAACAGCCTTTAAACCCAAAAAACGCTTTTTCTACCTCCGAACAGCCTTTAGACACCGAAAACGGCATTTGTAGCTCCAAACAGCCTTTAAACACAAAAAACGCTGTTTCTACCTCCGAACAGCCTTTAGACACCGAAAACGTTGATTCTCCCTCCAAACAGCCTTTAAACCCAAAAAACGCTGTTTCTACCTCTGAACAGCCTTTAGACACCGAAAACGGCGTTTCTCCCTCCAAACAGCCTTTAAACCCAAAAAACGCTGTTTCTACCTCCGAACAGCCTTTAGACACCGAAAACGGCGTTTGTAGCTCCAAACAGCCTTTAGACACCGAAAACGTCGTTTCTCCCTCCAAACAGCTTTTAAACCCCAAAAACGCTGTTTCTACCTCCGAACAGCCTTTAGACACCGAAAACGGCGTTTGTAGCTCCAAACAGCCTTTAGACACCGAAAACGGCGTTTCTCCCTCCAAAAAGCCTTTAAACCCAAAAAACGCTGTTTCTACCTCCGAACAGCCTTTAGACACCGAAAACGGCGTTTGTAGCTCCAAACAGCCTTTAGACACCGAAAACGTCGTTTCTCCCTCCAAACAGCCTTTACACCCAAAAAACGCTGTTTCTACCTCCGAACAGCCTTTAGACACCGAAAATGTCATTTCTCCCTCCAAACAGCCTTTAAACCCAAAAAACGCTGTTTCTCCCTCCAAACAGCCTTTAAACCCAAAAAACGCTGTTTCTACCTCCGAACAGCCTTTAGACACCGAAAACGGCGTTTCTCCCTCCAAACAGCCTTTAAACCCAAAAAACGCTGTTTCTCCCTCCAAACAGCCTTTAAACCCCAAAAACGCTGTTTCTACCTCCGAACAGCCTTTAGACACCGAAAACGGCGTTTGTAGCTCCAAACAGCCTTTAGACACCGAAAATGTCATTTCTCCCTCCAAACAGCCTTTAAACCTAAAAAACGCTGTTTCTACCTCCGAACAGCCTTTAGACACCGAAAACGGCGTTTGTAGCTCCAAACAGCCTTTAGACACCGAAAACGTTGTTTCTCCCTCCAAACAGCCTTTAAACCCCAAAAACGTTGTTTCTACCTCCGAACAGCCTTTAGACACCGAAAACGGCGTTTCTCCCTCCAAACAGCCTTTAAACCCAAAAAACGCTGTTTCTCCCTCCAAACAGCCTTTAAACCCAAAAAACGCTTTTTCTACCTCCGAACAGCCTTTAGACACCGAAAACGGCGTTTGTAGCTCCAAACAGCCTTTAAACACAAAAAACGCTGTTTCTACCTCCGAACAGCCTTTAGACACCGAAAACGTCGTTTCTCCCTCAAAACAGCCTTTAAACCCAAAAAACGCTGTTTCTACCTCCGAACAGCCTTTAGACACCGAAAACGGCGTTTCTCCCTCCAAACAGCCTTTAAACCCAAAAAACGCTGTTTCTACCTCCGAACAGCCTTTAGACACCGAAAACGGCGTTTGTAGCTCCAAACAGCCTTTAGACACCGAAAATGTCATTTCTCCCTCCAAACAGCCTTTAAACCCAAAAAACGCTGTTTCTCCCTCCAAACAGCCTTTAAACCCAAAAAACGCTGTTTCTACCTCCGAACAGCCTTTAGACACCGAAAATGTCATTTCTCCCTCCAAACAGCCTTTAATCCCAAAAAACGCTGTTTCTACCTCCGAACAGCCTTTAGACACCGAAAACGGCGTTTCTCCCTCCAAACAGCCTTTAAACCCAAAAAACGCTGTTTCTACCTCCGAACAGCCTTTAGACACCGAAAACGGCGTTTGTAGCTCCAAACAGCCTTTAGACACCGAAAACGTTGTTTCTCCCTCCAAACAGCCTTTAAACCCCAAAAACGCTGTTTCTACCTCCGAACAGCCTTTAGACACCGAAAACGGCGTTTCTCCCTCCAAACAGCCTTTAAACCCAAAAAACGCTGTTTCTCCCTCCAAACAGCCTTTAAACCCAAAAAACGCTGTTTCTACCTCCGAACAGCCTTTAGACACCGAAAATGTCATTTCTCCCTCCAAACAGCCTTTAAACCCCAAAAACGCTGTTTCTACCTCCGAACAGCCTTTAGACACCGAAAACGGCGTTTCTCCCTCCAAACAGCCTTTAAACCCAAAAAACGCTGTTTCTGCCTCCAAACAGCCTTTAGACACCGAAAACGTTGTTTCTCCCTCCAAACAGCCTTTAAACCCCAAAAACGTTGTTTCTACCTCCGAACAGCCTTTAGACACCGAAAACGGTGTTTGTAGCTCCAAACAGCCTTTAGACACCGAAAATGTCATTTCTCCCTCCAAACAGCCTTTAAACCCAAAAAACGCTGTTTCTACCTCCGAACAGCCTTTAGACACCGAAAACAGCGTTTGTAGCTCCAAACAGCCTTTAGACACCGAAAACGTTGTTTCTCCCTCCAAACAGCCTTTAAACCCCAAAAACGCTGTTTCTACCTCCAAACAGCCTTTAGACACCGAAAACGGCGTTTCTCCCTCCAAACAGCCTTTAAACCCAAAAAACGCTGTTTCTCCCTCCAAACAGCCTTTAAACCCCAAAAACGCTGTTTCTACCTCCGAACAGCCTTTAGACACCGAAAACGGCGTTTGTAGCTCCAAACAGCCTTTAGACACCGAAAATGTCATTTCTCCCTCCAAACAGCCTTTAAACCTAAAAAACGCTGTTTCTACCTCCGAACAGCCTTTAGACACCGAAAACGGCGTTTGTAGCTCCAAACAGCCTTTAGACACCGAAAACGTTGTTTCTCCCTCCAAACAGCCTTTAAACCCCAAAAACGTTGTTTCTACCTCCGAACAGCCTTTAGACACCGAAAACGGCGTTTCTCCCTCCAAACAGCCTTTAAACCCAAAAAACGCTGTTTCTCCCTCCAAACAGCCTTTAAACCCAAAAAACGCTTTTTCTACCTCCGAACAGCCTTTAGACACCGAAAACGGCGTTTGTAGCTCCAAACAGCCTTTAAACACAAAAAACGCTGTTTCTACCTCCGAACAGCCTTTACACACCGAAAACGGCGTTTCTCCCTCCAAACAGCCTTTAAACCCAAAAAACGCTGTTTCTACCTCCGAACAGCCTTTAGACACCGAAAACGGCGTTTGTAGCTCCAAACAGCATTTAGACACCGAAAATGTCATTTCTCCCTCCAAACAGCCTTTAAACCCAAAAAACGCTGTTTCTCCCTCCAAACAGCCTTTAAACCCAAAAAACGCTGTTTCTACCTCCGAACAGCCTTTAGACACCGAAAATGTCATTTCTCCCTCCAAACAGCCTTTAAACCCAAAAAACGCTGTTTCTACCTCCGAACAGCCTTTAGACACCGAAAACGGCGTTTGTAGCTCCAAACAGCCTTTAGTCACCGAAAACGTCGTTTCTCCCTCCAAACAGCCTTTAAACCCCAAAAACGTTGTTTCTACCTCCGAACAACCTTTAGACACCGAAAACGGCGTTTGTAGCTCCAAACAGCTTTTAGTCACCGAAAACGTCGTTTCTCCCTCCAAACAGCCTTTAAACCCAAAAAACGCTGTTTCTACCTCCGAACAGCCTTTAGACACCGAAAACGGCGTTTGTAGCTCCAAACAGCTTTTAGTCACCGAAAACGTCGTTTCTCCCTCCAAACAGCCTTTAAACCCAAAAAACGCAGTTTCTACCTCCGAACAGCCTTTAGACACAGAAAACGTTGTTTCTCCCTCCAAACAGCCTTTAAACCCAAAAAACGCTGTTTCTACCTGCGAACAGCCTTTAGTCACCGAAAACGTTGTTTCTCCCTCCAAACAGCCTTTAAACCATAAAAACGCTGTTTCTACCGCCGAACAGCCTTTAGACACAGAAAACGGAGACCCCTGGCTGAAGAAAATCAGACATTTAGTGTGGTCAATACCACACAGCTTTCAGAGCTGGGTCAGAGGTCAAATCTGTTCTGTATATTTAGCCTGGTCTTTCAGGCTAGCATGATCTGATTTACTGGAGTGATACCTCAATTTAAAGCTCAGATTCAGACCTTTTCATAGAGTCCAACATTGTTCATTTTAAACCTTCTGGTGGCTAGCAGCACACTGATGAATTATTGTTACATTCAGCTGTTTTCAAAAGGCCTGCATCCAACTGGTTTTATAGTCTAACTTATCCTCCTGTATTTCTGGTCAACCTGCTTCAAATCAAACATGTTGCACATCAAATTAAAGCTTAGGTTCTCTTCTTTCCAACAATTGTTGGCTTTCCATCCTATCACAAGCTGGCTGCTTAAAATCAGACATTTAGTGTGGTCAATACCACACAGCTTTCAGAGCTGGGTCAGATGTCAAATCTGTTCTGTATATTTAGCCTGGTCTTTCAGGCTAGCATGATCTGATTTACTGGAGTGACACCTCAATTTAAAGCTCAGATTCAGACCTTTTCATAGAGTCCAACATTGTTGATTTTACCCCTTCTGGTGGCTAGCAGCACACTGATGAATTATGGTTACATTCAGCTGTTTTCAAAATGCCTGCAGCCAACAGGTTTTCTATTCTAACTTATCCTCCTGTATTTCTGGTAAACCTGCTTCAAATCAAACATGTTGCACATCAAATTAAAGCTTAGGTTCTCTTCTTTCCATCAATTGTTGGCTTTCCATCAAAGCACAACCTGGCTGCTTAAAATCAGACATTTAGTGTGGTCAATACCACACAGCTTTCAGAGCTGGGTCAGAGGTCAAATCTGTTCTGTATATTTAGCCTGGTCTTTCAGGCTAGCATGATCTGATTTACTGGAGTGACACCTCAATTTAAAGCTCAGATTCAGACCTTTTCATAGAGTCCAACATTGTTGAGTTTACCCCTTCTGGTGGCTAGCAGCACACTGATGAATTATGGTTACATTCAGCTCTTTTCAAAAGGCCTGCAGCCAACAGGTTTTATAGTCTAACTTATCCTCTTGTATTTCTGGTAAACCTGCTTCAAATCAAACATGTTGCACATCAAATTAAAGCTTAGGTTCTCTTCTTTCCATCAATTGTTGGCTTTCCATCCTATCACAACCTGGCTGCTTAAAATCAGACATTTAGTGTGGTCAATACCACACAGCTTTGAGAGCTGGGTCAGATGTCAAATCTGTTCTGTATATTTAGCCTGCTCTTTCAGGCTAGCATGATCTGATTTACTGGAGTGACACCTCAATTTAAAGCTCAGATTCAGACCTTTTCATAGAGTCCAACATTGTTGATTTTACCCCTTCTGGTGGCTAGCAGCACACTGATGAATTATGGTTACATTCAGCTGTTTTCAAAAGGCCTGCAGCCAACAGGTTTTATATTCTAACTTATCCTCCTGTATTTCTGGTAAACCTGCTTCAAATCAAACATGTTGCACATCAAATTAAAGCTTAGGTTCTCTTCTTTCCAACATTTTTTGGCTTTCCATCATAGCACAAGCTGGCTGCTTAAAATCAGACATTTAGTATGGTCAATACCACACAGCTTTCAGAGCTGGGTCAGAGGTCAAATCTGTTCTGTATATTTAGCCTGGTCCTTCAGGCTAGCATGATCTGATTTACTGGAGTGACACCTCAATTTAAAGCTAAGATTCAGACCTTTTCATAGAGTCCAACATTGTTGAGTTTACCCCTTCTGGTGGCTAGCAGCACACTGATGAATTATGGTTACATTCAGCTCTTTTCAAAAGGCCTGCAGCCAACAGGTTTTATATTCTACCTTATCCTCCTGTATTTCTGGTAAACCTGCTTCAAATCAAACATGTTGCACATCAAATTAAAGCTTAGGTTCTCTTCTTTCCAACAATTTTTGGCTTTCCATCATAGCACAACCTGGCTGCTTAAAATCAGACACTTAGTATGGTCAATACCACACAGCTTTCAGAGCTGGGTCAGAGGTCAAATCTGTTCTGTATATTTAGCTTGGTCTTTCAGGCTAGCATGATCTGATTTACTGGAGTGATACCTCCATGTAAAGCTCAGATTCAGACCTTTTCATAGAGTCCAACATTGTTGAGTTTACCCCTTCTGGTGGCTAGCAGCACACTGATGAATTATGGTTACATTCAGCTCTTTTCAAAAGGCCTGCAGCCAACAGGTTTTATATTCTAACTTATCCTCCTGTATTTCTGGTAAACCTGCTTCAAATCAAACATGTTGCACATCAAATTAAAGCTTAGGTTCTCTTCTTTCCATCAATTGTTGGCTTTCCATCCTATCACAACCTGGCTGCTTAAAATCAGACATTTAGTATGGTCAATACCACACAGCTTTCAGAGCTGGGTCAGAGGTCAAATCTGTTCTGTATATTTAGCCTGGTCCTTCAGGCTAGCATGATCTGATTTACTGGAGTGACACCTCAATTTAAAGCTAAGATTCAGACCTTTTCATAGAGTCCAACATTGTTGAGTTTACCCCTTCTGGTGGCTTGCAGCACACTGATGAATTATGGTTACATTCAGATCTTTTCAAAAGGCCTGCAGCCAACAGTTTTTATATTCTAACTTATCCTCCTGTATTTCTGGTAAACCTGCTTCAAATCAAACATGTTGCACATCAAATTAAAGCTTAGGTTCTCTTCTTTCCATCAATTGTTGGCTTTCCATCCTATCACAACCTGGCTGCTTAAAATCAGACATTTAGTGTGGTCAATACCACACAGCTTTCAGAGCTGGGTCAGATGTCAAATCTGTTCTGTATATTTAGCCTGCTCTTTCAGGCTAGCATGATCTGATTTACTGGAGTGACACCTCAATTTAAAGCTCAGATTCAGACCTTTTCATAGAGTCCAACATTGTTGATTTTACCCCTTCTGGTGGCTAGCAGCACACTGATGAATTATGGTTACATTCAGCTGTTTTCAAAAGGCCTGCAGCCAACAGGTTTTATATTCTAACTTATCCTCCTGTATTTCTGGTAAACCTGCTTCAAATCAAACATGTTGCACATCAAATTAAAGCTTAGGTTCTCTTCTTTCCAACATTTTTTGGCTTTCCATCATAGCACAAGCTGGCTGCTTAAAATCAGACATTTAGTATGGTCAATACCACACAGCTTTCAGAGCTGGGTCAGAGGTCAAATCTGTTCTGTATATTTAGCCTGGTCCTTCAGGCTAGCATGATCTGATTTACTGGAGTGACACCTCAATTTAAAGCTAAGATTCAGACCTTTTCATAGAGTCCAACATTGTTGAGTTTACCCCTTCTGGTGGCTAGCAGCACACTGATGAATTATGGTTACATTCAGCTCTTTTCAAAAGGCCTGCAGCCAACAGGTTTTATATTCTACCTTATCCTCCTGTATTTCTGGTAAACCTGCTTCAAATCAAACATGTTGCACATCAAATTAAAGCTTAGGTTCTCTTCTTTCCAACAATTGTTGGCTTTCCATCCTATCACAAGCTGGCTGCTTAAAATCAGACATTTAGTGTGGTCAATACCACACAGCTTTCAGAGCTGGGTCAGATGTCAAATCTGTTCTGTATATTTAGCCTGGTCTTTCAGGCTAGCATGATCTGATTTACTGGAGTGACACCTCAATTTAAAGCTCAGATTCAGACCTTTTCATAGAGTCCAACATTGTTGATTTTACCCCTTCTGGTGGCTAGCAGCACACTGATGAATTATGGTTACATTCAGCTCTTTTCAAAAGGCCTGCAGCCAACAGGTTTTATAGTCTAACTTATCCTCTTGTATTTCTGGTAAACCTGCTTCAAATCAAACATGTTGCACATCAAATTAAAGCTTAGGTTCTCTTCTTTTCATCAATTGTTGGCTTTCCATCCTATCACAACCTGGCTGCTTAAAATCAGACATTTAGTGTGGTCAATACCACACAGCTTTCAGAGCTGGGTCAGATGTCAAATCTGTTCTGTATATTTAGCCTGGTCCTTCAGGCTAGCATGATCTGATTTACAGGAGTGACACCTCAATTTAAAGCTAAGATTCAGACCTTTTCATAGAGTCCAACATTGTTGTGTTCACCCCTTCTGGTGGCTAGCAGCACACTGATGAATTATGGTTACATTCAGCTGTTTTCAAAAGGCCCGCAGCCAACTGGTTTTATATTCTAACTTATCCTCCTGTATTTCTGGTAAACCTGCTTCAAATCAAACATGTTGCACATCAAATTAAAGCTTAGGTTCTCTTCTTTCCAACATTTTTTGGCTTTCCATCATAGCACAAGCTGGCTGCTTAAAATCAGACATTTAGTATGGTCAATACCACACAGCTTTCAGAGCTGGGTCAGAGGTCAAATCTGTTCTGTATATTTAGCCTGGTCCTTCAGGCTAGCATGATCTGATTTACTGGTGTGACACCTCAATTTAAAGCTAAGATTCAGACCTTTTCATAGAGTCCAACATTGTTGAGTTTACCCCTTCTGGTGGCTAGCAGCACACTGATGAATTATGGTTACATTCAGCTCTTTTCAAAAGGCCTGCAGCCAACAGGTTTTATAGTCTAACTTATCCTCTTGTATTTCTGGTAAACCTGCTTCAAATCAAACATGTTGCACATCAAATTAAAGCTTAGGTTCTCTTCTTTCCATCAATTGTTGGCTTTCCATCCTATCACAACCTGGCTGCTTAAAATCAGACATTTAGTGTGGTCAATACCACACAGCTTTCAGAGCTGGGTCAGATGTCAAATCTGTTCTGTATATTTAGCCTGGTCCTTCAGGCTAGCATGATCTGATTTACAGGAGTGACACCTCAATTTAAAGCTAAGATTCAGACCTTTTCATAGAGTCCAACATTGTTGTGTTCACCCCTTCTGGTGGCTAGCAGCACACTGATGAATTATGGTTACATTCAGCTGTTTTCAAAAGGCCCGCAGCCAACTGGTTTTATATTCTAACTTATCCTCCTGTATTTCTGGTAAACCTGCTTCAAATCAAACATGTTGCACATCAAATTAAAGCTTAGGTTCTCTTCTTTCCAACATTTTTTGGCTTTCCATCATAGCACAAGCTGGCTGCTTAAAATCAGACATTTAGTATGGTCAATACCACACAGCTTTCAGAGCTGGGTCAGAGGTCAAATCTGTTCTGTATATTTAGCCTGGTCCTTCAGGCTAGCATGATCTGATTTACTGGTGTGACACCTCAATTTAAAGCTAAGATTCAGACCTTTTCATAGAGTCCAACATTGTTGAGTTTACCCCTTCTGGTGGCTAGCAGCACACTGATGAATTATGGTTACATTCAGCTCTTTTCAAAAGGCCTGCAGCCAACAGGTTTTATATTCTACCTTATCCTCCTGTATTTCTGGTAAACCTGCTTCAAATCAAACATGTTGCACATCAAATTAAAGCTTAGGTTCTCTTCTTTCCAACAATTTTTGGCTTTCCATCATAGCACAAGCTGGCTGCTTAAAATCAGACATTTAGTATGGTCAATACCACACAGCTTTCAGAGCTGGGTCAGAGGTCAAATCTGTTCTGTATATTTAGCTTGGTCTTTCAGGCTAGCATGATCTGATTTACTGGAGTGATACCTCCATGTAAAGCTCAGATTCAGACCTTTTCATAGAGTCCAACATTGTTGAGTTTACCCCTTCTGGTGGCTAGCAGCACACTGATGAATTATGGTTACATTCAGCTCTTTTCAAAAGGCCTGCAGCCAACAGGTTTTATATTCTAACTTATCCTGCTGTATTTCTGGTAAACCTGCTTCAAATCAAACATGTTGCACATCAAATTAAAGCTTAGGTTCTCTTCTTTCCATCAATTGTTGGCTTTCCATCCTATCACAAGCTGGCTGCTTAAAATCAGACATTTAGTATGGTCAATACCACACAGCTTTCAGAGCTGGGTCAGAGGTCAAATCTGTTCTGTATATTTAGCCTGGTCCTTCAGGCTAGCATGATCTGATTTACTGGAGTGACACCTCAATTTAAAGCTAAGATTCAGACCTTTTCATAGAGTCCAACATTGTTGAGTTTACCCCTTCTGGTGGCTAGCAGCACACTGATGAATTATGGTTACATTCAGCTCTTTTCAAAAGGCCTGCAGCCAACAGGTTTTATATTCTACCTTATCCTCCTGTATTTCTGGTAAACCTGCTTCAAATCAAACATGTTGCACATCAAATTAAAGCTTAGGTTCTCTTCTTTCCAACAATTTTTGGCTTTCCATCATAGCACAAGCTGGCTGCTTAAAATCAGACATTTAGTATGGTCAATACCACACAGCTTTCAGAGCTGGGTCAGAGGTCAAATCTGTTCTGTATATTTAGCTTGGTCTTTCAGGCTAGCATGATCTGATTTACTGGAGTGATACCTCCATGTAAAGCTCAGATTCAGACCTTTTCATAGAGTCCAACATTGTTGAGTTTACCCCTTCTGGTGGCTAGCAGCACACTGATGAATTATGGTTACATTCAGCTCTTTTCAAAAGGCCTGCAGCCAACAGGTTTTATATTCTAACTTATCCTCCTGTATTTCTGGTAAACCTGCTTCAAATCAAACATGTTGCACATCAAATTAAAGCTTAGGTTCTCTTCTTTCCATCAATTGTTGGCTTTCCATCCTATCACAACCTGGCTGCTTAAAATCAGACATTTAGTATGGTCAATACCACACAGCTTTCAGAGCTGGGTCAGAGGTCAAATCTGTTCTGTATATTTAGCCTGGTCCTTCAGGCTAGCATGATCTGATTTACTGGAGTGACACCTCAATTTAAAGCTAAGATTCAGACCTTTTCATAGAGTCCAACATTGTTGAGTTTACCCCTTCTGGTGGCTTGCAGCACACTGATGAATTATGGTTACATTCAGCTCTTTTCAAAAGGCCTGCAGCCAACAGTTTTTATATTCTAACTTATCCTCCTGTATTTCTGGTAAACCTGCTTCAAATCAAACATGTTGCACATCAAATTAAAGCTTAGGTTCTCTTCTTTCCATCAATTGTTGGCTTTCCATCCTATCACAACCTGGCTGCTTAAAATCAGACATTTAGTGTGGTCAATACCACACAGCTTTCAGAGCTGGGTCAGAGGTCAAATCTGTTCTGTATATTTAGCCTGGTCTTTCAGGCTAGCATGATCTGATTTACTGGAGTGACACCTCAATTTAAAGCTCAGATTCAGACCTTTTCATAGAGTCCAACATTGTTGATTTTACCCCTTCTGGTGGCTAGCAGCACACTGATTAATTATGGTTACATTCAGCTGTTTTCAAAAGGCCTGCAGCCAACAGGTTTTATATTCTAACTTATCCTCCTGTATTTCTGGTAAACCTGCTTCAAATCAAACATGTTGCACATCAAATTAAAGTTTAGGTTCTCTTCTTTCCATCAATTGTTGGCTTTCCATCATAGCACAACCTGACTGCTTAAAATCAGACATTTAGTGTGGTCAATACCACACAGCTTTCAGAGCTGGGTCAGAGGTCAAATCTGTTCTGTATATTTAGCCTGGTCTTTCAGGCTAGCATGATCTAATTTACTGGAGTGACACCTCAATTTAAAGCTCAGATTCAGACCTTTTCATAGAGTCCAACATTGTTGAGTTTACCCCTTCTGGTGGCTAGCAGCACACTGATGAATTATGGTTACATTCAGCTGTTTTCAAAAGGCCTGCAGCCAACAGGTTTTATAGTCTAACTTATCCTCCTGTATTTCTGGCAAACCTGCTTCAAATCAAACATGTTGCACATCAAATTAAAGCTTAGGTTCTCTTCTTTCCATCAATTGTTGGCTTTCCATCCTATCACAACCTGGCTGCTTAAAATCAGACATTTAGTATGGTCAATACCACACAGCTTTCAGAGCTGGGTCAGATGTCAAATCTGTTCTGTATATTTAGCCTGGTCCTTCAGGCTAGCATGATCTGATTTACTGGAGTGACACCTCAATTTAAAGCTAAGATTCAGACCTTTTCATAGAGTCCAACATTGTTGAGTTTACCCCTTCTGGTGGCTAGCAGCACACTGATGAATTATGGTTACATTCAGCTGTTTTCAAAAGGCCTGCAGCCAACAGCTTTTATATTCTAACTTATCCTCCTGTATTTCTGGTAAACCTGCTTCAAATCAAACATGTTGCACATCAAATTAAAGCTTAGGTTCTCTTCTTTCCATCAATTGTTGGCTTTCCATCCTATCACAACCTGGCTGCTTAAAATCATATATTTAGTGTGGTCAATACCACACAGCTTTCAGAGCTGGGTCAGAGGTCAAATCTGTTCTGTATATTTAACCTGGTCTTTCAGGCTAGCATGATCTGATTTACTGGAGTGACACCTCAATTTAAAGCTCAGATTCAGACCTTTTCATAGAGTCCAACATTGTTGTGTTCACCCCTTCTGGTGGCTAGCAGCACACTGATGAATTATGGTTACATTCAGCTGTTTTCAAAAGGCCCGCAGCCAACTGGTTTTATATTCTAACTTATCCTCCTGTATTTCTGGTAAACCTGCTTCAAATCAAACATGTTGCACATCAAATTAAAGCTTAGGTTCTCTTCTTTCCAACATTTTTTGGCTTTCCATCATAGCACAAGCTGGCTGCTTAAAATCAGACATTTAGTATGGTCAATACCACACAGCTTTCAGAGCTGGGTCAGAGGTCAAATCTGTTCTGTATATTTAGCCTGGTCCTTCAGGCTAGCATGATCTGATTTACTGGAGTGACACCTCAATTTAAAGCTAAGATTCAGACCTTTTCATAGAGTCCAACATTGTTGAGTTTACCCCTTCTGGTGGCTAGCAGCACACTGATGAATTATGGTTACATTCAGCTCTTTTCAAAAGGCCTGCAGCCAACAGGTTTTATATTCTACCTTATCCTCCTGTATTTCTGGTAAACCTGCTTCAAATCAAACATGTTGCACATCAAATTAAAGCTTAGGTTCTCTTCTTTCCAACAATTTTTGGCTTTCCATCCTATCACAACCTGGCTGCTTAAAATCAGACATTTAGTATGGTCAATACCACACAGCTTTCAGAGCTGGGTCAGAGGTCAAATCTGTTCTGTATATTTAGCCTGGTCCTTCAGGCTAGCATGATCTGATTTACTGGAGTGACACCTCAATTTAAAGCTAAGATTCAGACCTTTTCATAGAGTCCAACATTGTTGAGTTTACCCCTTCTGGTGGCTAGCAGCACACTGATGAATTATGGTTACATTCAGCTGTTTTCAAAAGGCCTGCAGCCAACAGGTTTTATATTCTAACTTATCCTCCTGTATTTCTGGTAAACCTGCTTCAAATCAAACATGTTGCACATCAAATTAAAGCTTAGGTTCTCTTCTTTCCAACATTTTTTGGCTTTCCATCATAGCACAAGCTGGCTGCTTAAAATCAGACATTTAGTATGGTCAATACCACACAGCTTTCAGAGCTGGGTCAGAGGTCAAATCTGTTCTGTATATTTAGCCTGGTCCTTCAGGCTAGCATGATCTGATTTACTGGAGTGACACCTCAATTTAAAGCTAAGATTCAGACCTTTTCATAGAGTCCAACATTGTTGAGTTTACCCCTTCTGGTGGCTAGCAGCACACTGATGAATTATGGTTACATTCAGCTCTTTTCAAAAGGCCTGCAGCCAACAGGTTTTATATTCTACCTTATCCTCCTGTATTTCTGGTAAACCTGCTTCAAATCAAACATGTTGCACATCAAATTAAAGCTTAGGTTCTCTTCTTTCCAACAATTGTTGGCTTTCCATCCTATCACAAGCTGGCTGCTTAAAATCAGACATTTAGTGTGGTCAATACCACACAGCTTTCAGAGCTGGGTCAGATGTCAAATCTGTTCTGTATATTTAGCCTGGTCTTTCAGGCTAGCATGATCTGATTTACTGGAGTGACACCTCAATTTAAAGCTCAGATTCAGACCTTTTCATAGAGTCCAACATTGTTGATTTTACCCCTTCTGGTGGCTAGCAGCACACTGATGAATTATGGTTACATTCAGCTCTTTTCAAAAGGCCTGCAGCCAACAGGTTTTATAGTCTAACTTATCCTCTTGTATTTCTGGTAAACCTGCTTCAAATCAAACATGTTGCACATCAAATTAAAGCTTAGGTTCTCTTCTTTTCATCAATTGTTGGCTTTCCATCCTATCACAACCTGGCTGCTTAAAATCAGACATTTAGTGTGGTCAATACCACACAGCTTTCAGAGCTGGGTCAGATGTCAAATCTGTTCTGTATATTTAGCCTGGTCCTTCAGGCTAGCATGATCTGATTTACAGGAGTGACACCTCAATTTAAAGCTAAGATTCAGACCTTTTCATAGAGTCCAACATTGTTGTGTTCACCCCTTCTGGTGGCTAGCAGCACACTGATGAATTATGGTTACATTCAGCTGTTTTCAAAAGGCCCGCAGCCAACTGGTTTTATATTCTAACTTATCCTCCTGTATTTCTGGTAAACCTGCTTCAAATCAAACATGTTGCACATCAAATTAAAGCTTAGGTTCTCTTCTTTCCAACATTTTTTGGCTTTCCATCATAGCACAAGCTGGCTGCTTAAAATCAGACATTTAGTATGGTCAATACCACACAGCTTTCAGAGCTGGGTCAGAGGTCAAATCTGTTCTGTATATTTAGCCTGGTCCTTCAGGCTAGCATGATCTGATTTACTGGAGTGACACCTCAATTTAAAGCTAAGATTCAGACCTTTTCATAGAGTCCAACATTGTTGAGTTTACCCCTTCTGGTGGCTAGCAGCACACTGATGAATTATGGTTACATTCAGCTCTTTTCAAAAGGCCTGCAGCCAACAGGTTTTATATTCTACCTTATCCTCCTGTATTTCTGGTAAACCTGCTTCAAATCAAACATGTTGCACATCAAATTAAAGCTTAGGTTCTCTTCTTTCCAACAATTGTTGGCTTTCCATCCTATCACAAGCTGGCTGCTTAAAATCAGACATTTAGTGTGGTCAATACCACACAGCTTTCAGAGCTGGGTCAGATGTCAAATCTGTTCTGTATATTTAGCCTGGTCTTTCAGGCTAGCATGATCTGATTTACTGGAGTGACACCTCAATTTAAAGCTCAGATTCAGACCTTTTCATAGAGTCCAACATTGTTGATTTTACCCCTTCTGGTGGCTAGCAGCACACTGATGAATTATGGTTACATTCAGCTCTTTTCAAAAGGCCTGCAGCCAACAGGTTTTATAGTCTAACTTATCCTCTTGTATTTCTGGTAAACCTGCTTCAAATCAAACATGTTGCACATCAAATTAAAGCTTAGGTTCTCTTCTTTTCATCAATTGTTGGCTTTCCATCCTATCACAACCTGGCTGCTTAAAATCAGACATTTAGTGTGGTCAATACCACACAGCTTTCAGAGCTGGGTCAGATGTCAAATCTGTTCTGTATATTTAGCCTGGTCCTTCAGGCTAGCATGA